>NC_064627.1:105275043-105575043 GCF_023864275.1 Schistocerca cancellata
TTGAAGCAATATGCTAGGAAGCCTTAGTCCATTGTGTCAAGTACGACAACGAGAAACAGAAAGCGAACTAGGCTGGAGTTCCAGTGTTATTTTACAGTCACTGGAAGATTGAACGTTTGAGAAACACAGTGTACGAATACTTGGGGGGGGGGGGGGGGGGGGGGGGATGGGGAGGGGCGAGGAAAGGCATAGTTTGGAGTGTTGATTGTTGTTAAGTGGGCTACAATCTGAGCCCACCAATCACAAAGATGATACCATGGAAAATTCAGTGCTCTGGACGACAGAGTAAGGTAGACCAATAGCAAATCAGCCAAGCACGGACAACCCACGGAGAAAACAGCAAGCAGTCAGAAGAATCAGAAGGATCAGTGAGTTTGCCTTCTGGAGAAGTCAACCATTGTTAAGTCACTTTTCAAACTTCGATTCTGATCCCTGCATTCATTTCAATGTCCGTCACCACTTCATGCTCATTTCTTGTTCCATGTTGAATTAACTTCCCTTGGTCCGCTGGACGAATTCTCAAACATCAAATTGCATTTCACTGTCGGAACACAGGCTCAAATCATCACTGCGGCATAATCACTGCAAAAATAGTCGCCAGGAACGTAATCACAGGAACATCATATTGGCCTCGAAGTGCACCATACCAGTGTCAAAGAAGAAGAGAGTCAAGCCCACCTGCAGATCACTGCAGAAAATGGAAAATGAAACGTGGAAGCTATCAACCTGGATCGACGTGTCGCATTGTCCTTGCATCTGGTACATACATTCATGCAAAACTGACTTCGTCAAATGGTGGAATGAGAGAGTGCTTCCCCACCCCGCTTTCCCCACCTGTTCCGTTACTGAGTCACATCTACACCCAATCATTCAGGCCCTGAGATCTGTATTTGCGTTGATGAAATAATAATAAACGTAATTATTTCCATGTTTTACCCATTTATCATTTTGTTTTCACTGTGGTTAACTTTGCTTTCTATTTTAATTTTACTACATCTTCTGAACCTAACGTGTGAAGATTTGTGTATCAATTTCTATGAGCGGCTGTTAATTTATTACAGTAAAGACTGTCTGTCTCCAGCTTGGCTATTACCATAATTTACACTAGTGCGTATTGAAGTTCTGTCTTCCGGTCTTTTCTTTTCTTTAATTCACTAGTGTTCATTATTCATTGTTGCTCAATATATGTAAGTTCCTACCTTGTTTCACCCATATTGTGAACAGATGAATTCATTAGGCATTACGTGTATCAGTAATTAGAAATATATTACTGACGGCCGAAGTGGCCGAGCGTTTCTAGGCGCTACAGTCTGGAACCACGCGACCGCTACGGTCGCAGGTCCGTATCATGCCTCGGGCATGGATGTGTGTGATGTCCTTAAGTTAGTTAGGTTTAAGTAGTTCCAAGTTCTAGGGGACTGATGACCTCAGCAGTTAAGTCGCATAGTGCTCAGAGACATTTGAACAAATATATTTCTGCTGCATTTCATGCATTAATCGCGTCAGCTATCTCCCTAGCATATTTCAAATGACAATATGGAAGGTCATCGGCGAAAGCTATACCAGCACGCGTTACGAATGCAAGTTACCTTGCACAGCCAGAGAAATGAATACTATGGAAAAGGTAAATCGATGGCTAGTAGGTCCTTTGTTGTGTGATCTGCAACTTTGCTGTAAAATTTTAAACGCGTTTTGGCAAGGGAAAAATACGAAGAACTTATGCACACTGTTTATCCATATGTCGCAACATTTTTGTGATCGTAAAAATTCTGAACACTGTTTCTCAGAAATGACTCCAGCCAGCCTTTTATGATGCTTTTCTTTCAATTTTGCCATTGCTTGTTTCTAGTTCCGTAGTGAGTAAAAAGACGGTTAACAGCTCTTAGTGTCAGAGAGAAATAATCGAAAAAGGTTAGCACTGAATCTGGCACAGTATCAGGAGTTATTTACATCAGAAACTCGTCGTAACGGTATTATCTCCAGTTATTTGCGTGCATACGATTAGTCCTAGCATAAAACACAAAATAATGCCCCAACCCCCCCCCTCCCCGGCACATGTTACCATCACTATGTACTGTGTACTACGACTCGATAGGCGTCTTGGAACTCATAATTCCCAAATAAAATTTTTTCTGCTGTTACAAAAGTCATTTCCGAACATTTTTATCATTATAGTCACAGTGTTCCACATATGTTACGACTATAAGTTTTATTCTAAATAATATCGATTTTGCTTCATACTACAGAAAGTATGTTTACTCACAGAAATCAGATGTTCAGATGTGAGTGAGATCTTATGGGACGTAACTGTTAAGGTCATCAGTCCCTAAGCTTACACACTACTTAACCTAAATTATCCTAAGGACAAACACATACACCCATGCCCCAGGGAGGACTCGAACCTCCACCGGGACCAGCCGCCATAGAAATTGATACGTCCCCTAGAAAAATTAATGAATGACTGTGCTGATAAACCTCTTACATTATTTGCTTTCAAACAGCTGAGCAAAACTGAACGTACTCAGACATTGCTCTCTTTACTAATTCTGATCAACACTAAACTGACACACAATATTTTTAGCCCAACGCAATCTGACTTTCAAAAATCCCTACAAAAGAATGGCCCTGACCAACATTAACCTATACCTTTCACAAATCACTTCCTCACAAAAATCTTAGTTACTCGATCTACTGCAATACAGCGAGCGCCACTACTGCCAGCTAAATAAGATTCTAACTACTGAGGGCACTAACTACTGATAGGCATAGTTAGCAAATGATTTTGGTAGAGAACAAACAATGTATTTACCTTAATAGTGTTCAGAACTCATTATATATATATATCAGTTCATGACATCCAGTCTTACAAATTTACTGTCTCTGTCCAGATCATTCGCTCTCAAAACTCCGCCATCTCTCTCCCCACATCCACCACTGCTGGCGGCTCACCCCCAACTGCGCAACGCTACGCGCTGTTAACAGCCAACTGCCCAACGCTACAATAGCGACTATTGCAACAATGCCGACCAGCCTCAGACTGCACACAGCACAGCCAGTGATTTTCATACAGATCACTACGTGGCGTTACCAACATAAAAACCTAAACAGCCTACTTACATAGCTCCCATGCTCCCCACAAAAAAATTTTACAAATTGTGTTGGGCAGTGGCCAATACAGATAAAAAAAAATTTTCACAATTACAATAACAAAGATATCAAATGCACACACTTATTGATACAATCTTGGTCAAAAGCTAAAATTTTCTCGCAGTCCATAAAGACAGTCCTGATCATTTATCACAGTAAAATTGCAGTGTTTTTTTTCTTTTTGTTTTTTTTTCAAAGTCTGAGCAGTAAAAGAAAATGCACATGGAAGTAGTGGATTTCCATGCTGTCTTGAACAAGTAGTGTTGTCCTTCCAACAGAAAGACAGTGCTTACTCTTGACATGTAGACAGGTAATGGGCCACAACAGAGCAAACCCACAACAGAGTCAGTCGAAGTTTTGAAGTATATTGGTAGGTAGGTCATCACAGAACAGACCCACTGTAGTCCTGGTAGAGATTATGGTATTGGTGGGCCACCAGAGGTGCAGGCCCACTGCAGTTCTTGTAGAAACAAAGGTATTGGTGGGCCATCAAAGGTGCAGACCCACTGCAGTCCTTGTAGAGACGGCCAGCAGCCACCTGTTGCGACTGTGCAAGTGCACAATCACCATCGACGAGTCTTGCGGACAATATAGCAAGTCCATAAACCACCACTTGTGCACTCACAAAGTTTTTGGAATTGTCCTTAGAACCAGCAATAGCAAGTCCATAAACCAGCACTTGTTCACTGACAAAGTTTTTGGAATTGTTCTTAGAACCAGAAATGCTGTTAACCAGTCCCTTGCTGAATTATCAACACACGTTCAAACACTAACAGTCCCAACTTCTCACATATTGTGCATATACTAAGATCAACAGAAACGTGTGCAGTGAAATGTATGGTCACAAGTTACTTAATTTGATGAACTGGTGTCAATTACAATTTTATAACATGAGAATACAATTACAAAGGTACAGAAAACATCATTAAAAACATAAAAATTCGGATAACATTTGTAGTAATGTAAGTAGGCTGTTTATGTTTTCTTATTGGCAACGTTACGTAGCGCTCTGAATGAAAATCACTAGCTGTGCTGTGTGCAGTCTGTGGCTAGTTTGCATTGTTGTCTGCCATTGTAGTGTTGGGCAGCTGGATGTTAACAGCACGTAGCGTTGCGCAGTTGGAGATGAGCCGCCAGCAGTGGTGGATGTGAGGAGAGAGATGGCGGAGTTTTGAAATTTGTAATACTGGATATCATGAACTGCTATATACATTATGACTTTTGAACACTATTGAGGTAAATACATTGTTTGTTCTCTATTAAAATCTTTCATTTGCTAACTATGCCTATCAGTAATTAGTGCCTTCCGAAGTTTGAATATGTTATTTAGCTGGCAGTAGTGGTGCTCGCTGTATAGCTGTAGCTTGAGTAACGAGATTTTTGTGAGGTAAGTGATTTGTGAAAGGTTAGTCAGGGCCATTCTTTTGTAGGGATTTTTGAAAGTCAGATTGCGTTGCGCTAAAAAATATTGTGTGTCACGTTAGTGAATGTTTGAGTACGTTCAGTTTTGCTCAACTGTTTGAAAAGCAAATAATGTAAGAGGTTTATCAGCACAGTAATTCTGAAATTGTTCTAAGGGGACGTTTCAGTAATACTTTCTAAGGGGATGTTTCAAAATCAGGATATCCTTATGGGGAAATGGACTAATGAAATGTTCCACAGAAAAGTTAGCTGGCATGTCTCTGGTACTCGCAACTCATCCCTCGTCTCGCGTAAAGAAAGTCCTGAGAAGGGGGAAAAAGCAACAATAAAAAAGGAAGAAGCAGCGCCATTACTTTTGGCCGTCAGGGAGGCGGAAAGGATTCCTCGGTGTGCGGTGACCCCGGCCGCGTATATATTTGATGCGTGCCCGCCGGAATGAAGCCCCCGCCCCCGCGCTGGCGGATCTAAAACACTCGTTAGCCGGCGTCTGCTTCTCCCTCCATGCATCCCGCGCTTGTTCCCGCGTGTCAGTCGCGGCTCTCACCGTAATTGCGGGCAGACGGCGCTGCCCGGCCCTGCCTCGTGCTGTGTGCCAGGGCATTGCACTGCGCTGCGACCGCCGCGGGCAACTTGGCCGCAGCGGGCCCACGCCAAAGTCCGCCCTCTCCATCTCGCAGCCTCAGCCATTCCATCTCCACAACTCCGTTATTCCAGTAGCAAGTGTCCGCCTCGCAGACACCGTTTCACGATTGTTGCCCGTGGAGCAGCAAGAGGCTCATTTCCGAGATTCGCGGCAGACACAAAAAAGTGGTGGCGAGAGAAGAGCACGATAAACGAAAGACTGGTTCTCTGAGGCCTTCCCTGTCACACGGACATTTTATTCTACCTCGTTTACTTTGTCGTTAGTCTCGGAAACACATTGGAACACAGTCTCCAGCACCTTCCTGACCTTAAAATTAAATACCATGAAAATAAGGGTCGATAGAAGAATGTGACGAACGATATGTTTATTCAGAATCGGGAAAAAATTTATACAGCAGTTTCCAAATACTAGTGCAAAAGTTGCTAACATATGTAGCTGGTTCCTCAGCGTTACGTATACGCTGGACCGCTGCAAATTTTTCGAACGTATTTCTTCGAATCTTGCTCAATAAGTCCATAAACTGTGGCGGCTCTCATGAGTAGCGGCAGTTGCTCTGTGGCCAACATTTTACACCATCGTCCACGATGCCTGGCAGCTCGAAGTTGGCTAAGAACTTGCGAATAGTTTTCGTTGTTCGATGGAATTTCAACTTCTTTCTTTGGTACGCTAACTTCCTTTCACGGTACAGTGGTGCGACTTCGGGTCTGAGCTCCTGAATGCCATCTACAGACAGTGCGTATTGCAATCAAAGTCACCTGTCACCTGCTTGCAATTACTATTTCGAAACTTTTCTATACATCATTATAGCTGTCATGTATGCCTGTCAGAGTAAACAAAACTTATCTCACACTCTTCTATTTATCTTTGTTTTCTTGCTTTTTTTCGTTTTAAAATTAAGAAGACCTTTTGGTAGAAATGTATTATTGTCTCTCAACTACACTATTGTCGAAACTAGAGAATAGTAAACAAAATGATAGTATATTTTCTGCACACAGTTGTAATTTGACACCGAAAGGAGTGGGTACTTCAATATAATGAGATCACAGCTCTCATATGTATTTCAACAAATCAAGCATATCATTAAGTATCCCTTGTTCATTTTCCTATAATAAATGTGAAATGTCTATTATTTTAGGAAAAACATATATCCTGTGACAATTGTTGCAATTCTTCTGTGTGATTTCTCGACTTTACATCTAAAACCAATTCATATAATACGTGTAAGACAAGCAAGTAGAAATTAAAATCTGCTTATGTTACTTAAACAGCTGTGTTCTCGTGGATATGAAATGAACCTACACCGATATTGTTACTTCCTTATTTATTTGGTTAATTTAAATACCCTGATGGATGTTCCCATGTTCGTTACGCTTTATATCAGCATTTATAAAACAATTACTTATTTCTACTCCAGAAAAAATATTAAAAAACCTGGGCTCGACCCCAGGTCGCTTTTAGGGTTTTATTATCACTTATTTCAGATCTGCTGTGTTTCCGAATGGGAGAAAGGCCAAGTTCCTCCGTGGTTTGGAGTTGATATTAAAGTGCACGTCCTCATACAACTGGCTGGGTAGATTAGCTAAAAGGCTGGAGCTCGACCAAGAAAAAGACAGCTTCTTGGCATCTGTAAAACACTTGTTTACGTTGAACATTTTCAATAAACAATGTTACCATCTGCTGATGTCAATATGGATTGACACATGTGCCAAATTTGTGCTCTAAATGGGCTCCAAAAGTTTATTAGCTGAACAGTTGACGTAATTAACATATGAAGTACGCTTCTAGCTCAAACTGGGCTCATGTATTAACTCGTACTGAGGTCAGATGCTGGTATCTCTGTTTACCGAAACCGGTCGTCGTAAATAAAGATTTTAAAATTGGGATCTTGGCTGAAAAGTTATCTTTCTTCGAGCTGAATATTTATAGATCAACCCGTATTGCTCAGGATGAGTAAGTTAATCACTTAGACAATATCTAATGAAACACTTCGATGTCCAAACCTACTTTCACATTAATGATAACTGTACTTTACTTAATGAGATCACAAAAGCGTGAGGATACTCTTTTAAATTACTGTCTCACATTGTTTCAGTGAATAAGTTTTTAATTAATTAATACTTCAGTTGTCCGCAGCTCGTGGTCGTTCGGTAGCGTTCACGCTTCCCACCTCCGGGTTCCCGGGTTCGATTCCCGGCGGGGTCAGGGATTTTCTCTGCCTCTTGATGACTGGGTGTTGTGTGACGTCCTTAGGTTAGTTAGGTTTAAGTAGTTCTAAGTTCTAGGGGACTGATGGTCATAGATGTTAAGCCCCATAGTGCTCAGAGCCATTTGAACTATTTTGATACTTCAGTTAAATCATGATTTTCCAACTGTTTCTGAGCCGAGAGACAAGAATTAAGTCATGTTAATCCATAGGTTGTAAAACTTTTGTATATAACGCCTTCTGATTCACAATTCTTATTTTTCGAGAAGATAACGGTGACGGTTGGGTGCTACATGTAATATACATCCGCAAACTGTCGTTTAAAGAACGTTTTTCGCTTAAGGGTGTGGAAGTTCTTATCCTGCTGTTGCAATTTAGGCACTGGAAGAAGTTCGATCACAAATATTCCATGTCATGTCGTGGAACAGATGTTAGGTGACTGTGCTCCGTTTTACAACAGTGGGGTCTGCCTTCGTAGCTGATTGGTCAGCATTAGATGCTTATCATGTGGAGGACCTGGGTTCGATTCCCGATTGTGTGTGGGGTATTTCCCTGGTGGGAGAATTTGTACTAGGTGCACTCAGCCTCATGATGTCAATTGAGGAGATACTTGAATGAGAAGTAGCAGCACCACCTTCTGGAATGTCAGCAAAACGGCTGAGAGAACTGGTTAAGGATCACATGCCCCTCCATATAGCATGACTATAACGCCGCAAGGCAGTGGATGACACGGCAGCCGGTCGACATCGCTCAGGCTTTCAAAGCCAGGACGAGGAGTTCGTTGTAGCACCGGAAACAACAGCTGCGATCGGTGACACAATTGGCGTGATGCTTAAACTTGTGCTATTCATATACATTGTTAAATACATTGGCCTAACGCCGCCATCACAATAGCAAGTGATATGATTTGAAAGATCAGATTCTTTCATTTGTCTAAAGGACGATGTCTAGTTTCTGGAAGATACTTAGCTGTTATTACCCAGCAGACAATGATAACTAACGAGATCTGCAGAGTAACCTCGGGCTAAAGTGACAGTTTCCTTACGAACGTCCACCTAACGAACCCACGAAATTACAGATAAATATTCCTAACTTCGGTTTGCTGTAGAGTTCTTGGACATATTCTCAGTTCGAATATACTGTTGCTGAAACTGAGTATCCTACGTCCACGAATAGCACGGTTTGAGAAAGCTCCGTCAGTACGAAACTCAGGTTGCCCTTTTCTCACATGATACACTGCGAACTATAGATAAAGCTTACCAGACAGATACCATACTTCTAGATTTCCGAAAGGCGTTTGACACAGTGCCCCATTACAGTCTGTTAACGAAGGTACGATCGTATGGAATATGTTCGCAAATATGTGAGTTTTTCGAAGACTTCTTCAGTAATAGAACCTGAAACGTCCCCTTAGAAAAATTATACAAGACTGTGCTTAAACTGACACACAATATTTTTAGCGCAACGCAATCTGACTTTCAAAAATCCCTACAAAAGAATGGCCCTGACTAACATTAACCTATACCTTTCACAAATCACTTACCTCACAAAAATCTTCGTTACTCAATCTACAGCAAAACAGCGAGCGCCACTACTGCCAGCTAAATAACAGATTCAAACTACGGAAGGCACTAACTACTAGTAGGCATAGTTAGCAAATGAAAGATTTTAATAGAGAACAAACAATGTATTTACCTTAATATTCATCAAAAGTCATAATATATACAGCAGTTCATGACATCCATTTTTACAAATTTCAAAACTCCGCCATTTCTCTCCCCACATCCACCACTGCTGGCGGCTCACCTCCAACTGCGCAACGCTACGCGCTGTTCACATCCAGCTGCCGCTGCCCAACACTACAGTGGCAGACAACAATGCAAACTAGCACACAGAGCGCTACGTAACGTTGCCAATAAGAAAACATAAACAGCCTACTTACATAGCCCCCATGCTCCCCACAAAAAATTTTACAAATTGTTTTGGGCAGTGGCCAATAATGATTTGATAAAATTTTTCATAATTACAATAACAAAGATATCAAATGCACACACATATTGATACAATGTAGGTCAAAAGCTAAAATTTTCTCACAGTCCATAAAGACAGTCCTGATCATTCATCATAGTAGTAATTACAGTTTTTTTTTACAACGTCTCATTACTAAAAGAAATTGCACACAGAAGTAGTGGATTTCCATGCAGTCTTGTAGAAGTAGTGTTGCCCTTCCAACGGAAAGACAGTGCTGACTCTTGACATGCAGACAGGTAATGGGCCACAACAGAGCAAACCCACAGCAGAGTCAGTCGAAGTTATAAAGAATATTGGTAGGTAGGTCATCACAGAGAAGACCCACTGTAGTCCTGTAGAGATAGTGGCATTGGTGGGCCACCAGAGGTGCAGACCCACTGCAGTCCTTGTAGAAATAATGGTATTGGTGGGTCATCAAAGGTGCGGACCCACTGTAGTCCTTGTAGAGACGGCCAGCAACCATTTGTTGCGACTGTGCAGGTGCACAATCACCATCGAAGAGTCTTGCAGAGAAGATAGCAAGTCCATAAACCACCACTTGTGCACGCACAAAGTTTTTTTGGAATTGTCCTTAGAACCAGCAATGCTGTTATCCAGTCCCTTGCTGAATTAGAAACACACGTGCAAACACTAACAGTCCCAACTTCTCACATATTGTCCATATACTATGACCAACAGAAAAGTGTGCAGTGAAATGAATGCTTACAAGTTACTTAATTTGATGAACTGGTGTCAATTACAGTTTTATAACATAAGAATACGATAAGAAAGGTACAAAATACATCATTAAAGAACATAACAATACAGATAACGTTTGTAGTAATACAGGCTTTACAAAATAATAGAAATAAACATATACATCAGTGTTACAGGAATTATGAGATAAGTAAATACATAAAAGATCAGAATAACTTTTGAAACATCAACTTTATACATGAGCATTAAATCAAAACAGAATAAACAATGTCTAAACATCGTTACAAAGTAAATAACATATTATTAATGCAAATTATATTTGAGGATAACAGTATTCCTCATCATAGTTCATGTAGCTGAGTATTAGAAAAATTCTACAACATAAGTTTTATCAGATAAACATATAAATACAAGAAGAACATAAATACACAAGGGTACACAAACATATAGCGGAATAATACAAAAGGAAAGGACAGGGTTCGTTTTCAGTGTAACATTTGGTACTGCAGTCCAACCCAAAACTTCATTCCATAGATCTTTCGTCTTATTTCGATATTTGCTCCAGCCAAAAAAATCCTATCCAAGCATGCTTTCTGTATTTTTCTCGTATAACCTCTCAGTGCATTTCTTCAAATTCATCGCAACTCATTCTCTTATAGGCTACCCCCTCTTAAGCTAACTTAAATCTACTGAGCTCAGATGCTAAACTAAGGGACGAGGCAATGCAGCAGCACAAAACAATTAACACGAACAGCAATGACAAAAAAAAATTCAAATTGGCAAAGTAATCAACAATATTACTACTAATATAAGCCAATGAGCAGCAAACAAGAAAAATAAATCAGTAGTAAACTGGCTTAGCAGAGTAACACAAAGACAAATTCAGTAACACTATGCCTGGCAAACAGCAGCAGAAATAACTTATATCTAAACATGACATAGCTCAAGCAAAAAAAACATTACACTAAAGACAACAATGCAGACAAGGGAAATGTATATTCACATCTTAATGTCTATGTAATTAAAGTGGTGCACCACAAAAACTAATTCTACAAAAAATTACCAAGTACTTGAAAAGAAAATTATATATGCAGTTATTGTTATCAGTCCCTTCTTATTGATATTTCCATTCCAAGAGCTCCTTTTTCGAAGAATGTGGATCATAAAATAATTATTTAATAGATCTGTTGACAGAAAGTGTTCACATTAGCAAATGCATTTAAGTGTATTTTATAAAACTAATGCTGCAACACAGCAGGAAACCAGATATTAAACAAAATGAGCAATCTCTCAACTACAAAGACAATAGATGTAAAGTGTTTCTCATCATTTCATTACGCATTGCAGTACATATCATAAATTACGAGCTCCACAGTGTTATCATGTTTTCAAGTTTGAGGATGTCATATTTACAATGCTTTCTACAAAGGAATGTCAATAGGTTAATGGCCTCCCTTTTTTTTCTACCTGTGCCTCTGAAAAGGCCCTCACTAATAGCTTTTTTTTTTTTCGGGCGGCTGACATAGCTGGGTGCCCACGACGCATTACGTGCAGGTGGTCCGTTAACTTTCTTACGGAAATATTTACCACAGCAGTTTCCGCTACAGTGACAGTCTCATATAAAAAAATATTTCACAGGTCAAAAGTTTGCGTTACAAATCTGTAGAAACAAAATCCTATTGATATAACAGTGTCCAAAAATTTTCATCGGCATTGTAATACATTCATGCATTTACATATATTCCATAACTCTCAAAGTACGATTCTTGGTTTCCAACAACCTTTTTCACAAACCAGAGTCCCTAACCACTACTCATTATTCCTTACCTTATTCGTCAACACTTCTTCAATATTTCATCATAACAGATACGTAGCTTAATCAAATAACTCATATAACATCAGCTTATTGATCATAAACATACCGCAACTTCATTGGGAGAGTCCTTAGAAAGTGTAGTCCATCAACAAAGGAGGTGGCTTACAAAACACAATATATATAAATGACCTAGTAGATAGTGTCGGAAGTTCCATGCGGCTTTTCGCGGATGATGCTGTAGTATACAGAGAAGTTGCAGCATTAGAAAATTGTAGCGAAATGCAGGAAGATCTGCAGCGGATAGGCACTTGGTGCAGGGAGTGGCAACTGACCCTTAATATAGACAAATGTAATGTATTGCGAATACATAGAAAGAAGGATCCTTTATTGTATGATTATATGATAGCGGAACAAACACTGGTAGCAGTTACTTCTGTAAAATATCTGGGAGTATGCGTGCGGAACGATTTGAAGTGGAATGATCATATAAAATTAATTGTTGGTAAGGAGGGTACCAGGTTGAGATTCATTGGGAGAGTCCTTAGAAAGTGTAGTCCATCAACAAAGGAGGTGGCTTACAAAACACTCATTCGACCTATACTTGAGTATTGCTCATCAGTGTGGGATCCGTACCAGATCGGGTTGACGGAGGAGATAGAGAAGATCCAAAGAAGAGCGGCGCGTTTCGTCACAGGGTTATTTGGTAACCGTGATAGCGTTACGGAGATGTTTAACAAACTCAAGTGGCAGACTCTGCAAGAGAGGCGCTCTGCATCGCGGTGTGGCTTGCTCGCCAGGTTTCGAGAGGGTGCGTTTCTGGATGAGGTATCGAATATATTGCTTCCCCCCACTTATACCTCCCGAGGAGATCACGAATGTAAAATTAGAGAGATTAGAGCGCGCACAGAGGCTTTCAGACAGTCGTTCTTCCCGCGAACCATACGCGACTGGAACAGGAAAGGGAGATAATGACAGTGGCACGTAAAGTGCCCTCCGCCACACACCGTTGGGTGGCTTGCGGAGTATAAATGTAGATGTAGATGTAGATGAACAGCATAATACACATAGTCATCGTAATAATAACACCATAACACCTCAGTCAACTCTCAAGATCGTCGTAGCTTCCTCCAATAAATAAAAAAAATTCTCTGCTCATGTCAAAAGTGTCATCTGCCTCAAACATACTTTAAAAATTGTGATCCCATACCAAATATATCATTCAAAGCTCTCATAATATCACAAGGGGTCCAAAAAAATATGAACAATTCACAAAGTACAGACAAAATACAATTTCTTATGTGTGAAGTTACCCAATGGTGTAATTACATAAACATCTGGCACTGATGTAGTAAAATAAATGTTTGTCTCTCTCAGTTAAATGATGAGATAGCTGTGTAATTCTGTGTTAGAGAAATATGGTACTGATGTGTAAAGTTGTGTAAGCAAATGCCATATTAGCTAGGGCTCCTTGTGCTTGCCAAACACATGATACACAAAGTAAGCGTGTACCCCCCTGAGGATTAATGTAATTATACCCTCAGGTGTTACAGATTACAGCAATGGAATGAAATGTATCACGAAAAACTTTCTTTGTAATTCAAAAATCTTGAAAAATAAATGGTTTAAGTACAAAATTAATCACTCAAATACGTGTCCTGTAGCGCTAAATGTGCGTCTTGCTGTAAGATAATCTCTGTGGAAGTGTCGTAGTTATTGTCCTCCGAAAGCTAAGTTCTGCAGAAGCCAATGTACTTACCTCATGATAAACAAAAGTGAAATGCTTTGCGTAGAGATATCTTAGTTATTACGCTTATTGTTGTGATGATGAAAGTACTGTGCTGTAATGTATTGTTGCGCTACGGAAAAGGCTGTCTCCTTGTAGCTATACCACAAAATTTACTACTAAAACATGTTTTACTTTCCAGAATATTTCAGAAAAACTGTGCAGATATAAAACAGATACACTGCAAAAGCAACATTGTAAATTGTCACTCATTAGTAACGTCGTGATATAATCGTGTAGCTGTCAAATAAACTAACCACTGTGTCGTCTGTTCACTATAACAATGCATTCGCAATATCTGTTTAAAAATGTTCCCTAGGTTCTAGACTGGATATTTAACTTCAAACATTGTTGCATGGTAACAGTTTCTAAAGCATACTAGTATCGTGAAGTGAAACGTTTTATGACAAAGTCAAAGTTAAAAAGCAGATTATCTTTCAATAAACGGTTTTGCATGTCAAATGTGGTGTAAAGCTTTACTCTTCCTAGAACGCAGAGTTTCAACTTCAACACAATTATCATGTGGTATACGTCGGTAAGGAATACTGGAATTTTTCTCAAGGTTAGCGTCTATATTATTTTCCTCTGAGCCAGCCGGCGCACGTGGCAGCCTGCGGTTTGAGTCATTGTCTGTTCCTTTGTTGGCGCGTGTCGTTATTGGGATTTGGAGACCTAACTTCTACAAATTCACCATGACGAGAGGGCCCTTCCCTGTTTAAATCCCGCCACTTCTGATGCAGTTCATGTCTGTCGTTACGATCATATCGTCTGTTGTCACGTCGGTAGATTCCATAGTTTCTTTATTGTCGGTCACGTGGTGGAGAATTTCTCCCTGAGTCGTAACTGCACGCTGGACCGTTGCGTCTAAAGTTATTCTGTCTCCCTTGATAATAATTATTTTGGTTCCCATATTGTCTGTTTCTCTGATTGTCTCTGTGATAGTCATTACCGCGGAGAGGTGATCTTTCCCTGTAATTATTACTACTCTGCCAACGGCTGTCATACGGGTGGTGTCTGTTTTGGTCACGATTTACGTTGTAAGAATAGCCTTGTTGTGTCCATTTATTATTTCTGTCATCGCGAAATTGTGACAGATGTGACCTGTAATTGTTGTGCTCCTGTTTTCGCATTCCGCGATTGTCAGTGTCAATTTCCAGTTCTTGTAACAGTCCCTGAAAAGCTTCAATGTCGTCTTTGCAACGTCCTGCTAAAATAATATGTCGTAAATGTTCAGGCAGTTTGATTAAGCAAATGCGGATCAGTTCTGAGGGGCTGTATGGGTTTGACAGGTACTGATTCTTGTGCAACATGTCTTCAAAATATTTCATAAGACTGGAAAATTCATATTGTTCGAAACGTTTCATCATTATGATGCTATGTTTTACTCGGTCTTGTGTAGCTTGAGACCAATATGCTGAGAGGAACGCATGGTAAAATTCTCCTTCACTGTGACAATCGTGAATGACTGATCGCATTCTTACAGCTGGTTCATTCTCCAAGTAGCCACACATAAATTCTAACCTGTGCTTCAATGACCAGTTGGGAGGAAAACAATGAGAGAATTAATGGAGCCATGCTTGTGGATTAATGTCGTTGGCAGAATTCTTAAACGTTTTGAATTTACGTGTAGTAATGAACAGCTTATAGTGAAAATCATCATGTCGGCGAGTCGCATGTCGGTCATTGTTACGTCGTTTCGGCAGTTCCATCTCAAAATCCAATGCGCCTTGCCAATTTCTTTCATAATTTCCGAAGTGTCCTGTGTTCTTATTTTGTGGTTGTTCCGTATTTCTATGTCCCTCTTCCCGTACTGGAGCGCGAGTGTCCTCTGAAATATGTAATTCTTGTATTACCTGCGTCAACTGATCTTGTACTTCCCGTATTTCTCTTTTGTACTGTGTATTGATTTGATTTTGATTTTGTTTGAATTTTCTAATTTGTTCATACCCTTCTGTGTCAGTAAAGGCTACAGGTCTTGTGTCATTCAGATCATCATCTACCTTTGTAAATAAGTTAGTGACCTGATCCGAAAGTTCAGCTACTTTCTCCGATAGTGAACACATTTCCTCAGTGTGTTTTTCTGAACCAAGTTTCAGAGTGTCCATTTGTGATGAAATCGAATCTACTGTGTCCTTTAAGTTTTCCTGAGTTTTTGCAAGTTGCGTAACCAAATCGGTAGATGCAACTGAGTCAATTTTAGCCCACAAGGTCTCATGATTTTCATGAACAATGGTTTGCAGTTCTTTTATGGCTGCTTCGTGATTCTGTAATGCATTTTCATACCGCGAAAAAATAGGTTGAAAATGCTCACAAATTTGTGTTTTTACGTCATTACAGACTTTTTGACATTTCGATTCAATGTTATGTAATTCAGTAGTTAAATCTTCACGTGTTTGTTCAAGTGTCGTGTCTAACTTCCGAAGATTTTGTTCCATTGTGTCTATCTTTTGAAGCTTTTGCTGTGTTTGTCTCTGATTTTGTTCCATTGTGTCTAACTTTTGACGATTTTGTCCCATTTGTTGCATTAATTGTAATAACAATGCATTAGTGTCTGGAATCAGTTCCTCTACGCTTTTGGGCAGTGCATTTGCACCGGCAACATTCACATTTTGACAAGCAGAAAATGTGTCTTGACTTATTTGAGAAAATGGTGAGGACGCAAAACCTGAATCTACAGTATTTGCAAAATTGTGTCCTATCATTTCGGATTCCTGAGGCGAGCTGCTGCTGAGCGATCGATCGATAATGCTTCCCTGTTCACTAATTGTTTCACTGCCTACGCCATTGTTTGCCGCCCGCTCCATTTCCCTATTCACAATTACCAAATTACTATGTTGTACATTAGTTAATTCATTACACGGTGGCGCTAACACACTACTTTCGTCTTCACTGTCATTTCTCAGTTTACTTTGGAGCCTGGTATTACGTTTTTCACACGCCATTATTGTCACAATATTTCACACGATAACACAGAAAAACACAATTTGAAGAGCAACAATAAGAGAACACATTAACATAGCACTGAAAATAATATCTAGTTAATTGCAAGCGCAGCTGCGAAATACTTGGTGCAAATCTACATGCATGCCACAACTGTTTTACTGTACAACAATGAAAGACTGCAACTACAAAGGAGATTCGCTCTACAGTTACGCACTAGCAATAAACAATAGCTACACTAATTACACAAACTACAAGAAAAAAAAATCAGAAGATTCCAGTGAGGTATCCTCGGCTAAGGGTCGACATATGAAACGTCCCCTTAGAAAAATTATACAAGACTGTGCTTAAACTGACACACAATATTTTTAGCGCAACGCAATCTGACTTTCAAAAATCCCTACAAAAGAATGGCCCTGACTAACATTAACCTATACCTTTCACAAATCACTTACCTCACAAAAATCTTCGTTACTCAATCTACAGCAAAACAGCGAGCGCCACTACTGCCAGCTAAATAACAGATTCAAACTACGGAAGGCACTAACTACTAGTAGGCATAGTTAGCAAATGAAAGATTTTAATAGAGAACAAACAATGTATTTACCTTAATATTCATCAAAAGTCATAATATATACAGCAGTTCATGACATCCATTTTTACAAATTTCAAAACTCCGCCATTTCTCTCCCCACATCCACCACTGCTGGCGGCTCACCTCCAACTGCGCAACGCTACGCGCTGTTCACATCCAGCTGCCGCTGCCCAACACTACAGTGGCAGACAACAATGCAAACTAGCACACAGAGCGCTACGTAACGTTGCCAATAAGAAAACATAAACAGCCTACTTACAAACCCAGTATGTTGTCCACGACGGCGATAGTTCACGAGAGACAAAGTATCGTCAGGACTGTGAACAGGACGGGGAAGTGTGAACAGGACCGCTGGTGTTCTCTATAGACATAAATGATTTGGCGGACAGGGTGGGCAGCAGCCTGCGGTTCTTTGCTGATGATGCCGTGGTGTACTGTAAGGTGTGGAAGTTGAGTGACTGTAGGAAGATACAAGACGACTTAGACAAAATTTATAGTTGGTGTATTGAATGGAAGCTTGCGCTAAATGTGGAAAGTTGTAAGTTAATGCGCATGAGTTGGAAGCACAAACTTCTAACAATCGATTACCGTACTATTAGCTTCCTGCTTGATGCAGTCAGGTCATTTAAATATCTGCGCATAACGTTTGCAAAGTGACATGAAATGGAAAGAGCATGTGAGAACTGTGGTATGGACAGCGAATGGTCTATTTCATTTTATTGGGAGAATTTTGGGGAAGAGTGGTTACCGTGGAAAGGAGACCGCACATACAACGCTGGTGGGACCTATTTTTAAAATACTGCTTGAGTGTTTGGGATCCGCACCAGGTTGGACTGAAAGAAGCCGTTGAGCAGTTCAGAGGCTGGCTCCTAGATTTGTTGCCGGAAGTTTCAAACAACACGTAAGTGTTATGGAGATGCTTTGGGAACTCAAATGGGAATCCCTGGAGGGAAGACGATGTTTTTTTCGAGAAACACTATTGAGAAAATTTAGACAACCGACATTTGAAGCTGATTGCCAAACACTTCTACTGCAGGCCACATACAGTGCGCGTTAAATGCCACGAATGTAAGATAGGAGAAAATAGGACTCTTTCGGAGGCATGTAGAAGTCGTTTTTCCCTCGTTCTACACTCCTGGAAATGGAAAAAAGAACACATTGACACCGGTGTGTCAGACCCACCATACTTGCTCCGGACACTGCGAGAGGGCTGTACAAGCAATGATCACACGCACGGCACAGCGGACACACCAGGAACCGCGGTGTTGGCCGTCGAATGGCGCTAGCTGCGCAGCATTTGTGCACCGCCGCCGTCAGTGTCAGCCAGTTTGCCGTGGCATACGGAGCTCCGTCGCAGTCTTTAACACTGGTAGCATGCCGCGACAGCGTGGACGTGAACTGTATGTGCAGTTGACGGACTTTGAGCGAGGGCGTATAGTGGGCATGCGGGAGGCCGGGTGGACGTACCGCCGAATTGCTCAACACGTGGGGCGTGAGGTCTCCACATTACATCGATGTTGTCGCCAGAGGTCGGCGGAAGGTGCACGTGCCCGTCGACCTGGGACCGGACCGCAGCGACACACGGATGCACGCCAAGACCGTAGGATCCTACGCAGTGTCGTAGGGGACCGCACCGCCACTTCCCAGCAAATTACGGACACTGTTGCTCCTGGGGTATCGGCGAGGACCATTCGCAACCGTCTCCATGAAGCTGGGCTACGATCCCGCACACCGTTAGGCCGTCTTCCGCTCACGCCCCAACATCGTGCAGCCCGCCTCCAGTGGTGTCGCGACAGGCGTGAATGGAGGGACGAATGGAGACGTGTCGTCTTCAGCGATGAGAGTCGCTTCTGCCTTGGTGCCAATGATGGTCGTATGCGTGTTTGGCGCCGTGCAGGTGAGCGCCACAATCAGGACTGCATACGACCGAGGCACACGGGGCCAACACCCGGCATCATGGTGTGGGGAGCGATCTCCTACACTGGCCGCACACCACTGGTGATCGTCGAGGGGACACTGAATAGTGCACGGTACATCCCAACCGTCATCGAACCCATCGTTCTACCATTCCTAGACCGGCAAGGGAACTTGCTGTTCCAACAGGACAATGCACGTCCGCATGTATCCCGTGCCACCCAACGTGCTCTAGAAGGTGTAAGTCAACCACCCTGGCCAGCAAGATCTCCGGATCTGTCCCCCATTGAGCATGTTTGGGACTGGATGAAGCGTCGTCTCACGCGGTCTGCACGTCCAGCTCGAACGCTGGTCCAACTGAGGCGCCAGGTGGAAATGGCATGGCAAGCCGTTCCACAGGACTACATCCAGCATCTCTACGATCGTCTCCATGGGAGAATAGCAGCCTGCATTGCTGAGAAAGGTGGATATACACTGTACTAGTGCCGACATTGTGCATGCTCTGTTGCCTGTGTCTATGTGCCTGTGGTTCTGTCAGTGTGATCATGTGATGTATCTGACCCCAGGAATGTGTCAATAAAGTTTCCGCTTCCTGGGACAATGAATTCACGGTGTTCTTATTTCAATTTCCAGGAGTGTATATCGTGCATGGAACGGGAAAGGCAATGACTAGCAGTGGTACAGGGTACCCTCCGCCACGCACCGTACGGTGGCTTGCGGAGTATCTATGTAGATGTAGATGTAGCTTGTTAACAGAAACCACTGCTAACCATGACAGTAAGCAATGTAAGGCGGCAACGTGGCAGAAGGTAACAGTGATCGAATATCACAATTTTATGAATACAACACAGTCTACCCCACGGTTTTTAAAATTGAATTTATAAATTCCTGGTGAATTAGACTGTAACAAAATTTTATTGTCTCACTTCGGGTATAGTAGTGCTCCGCAAGCTCTTCACACTGAAACCTGAATCAATGCCCTAGCTATACGCGTTCGCACGGTACGGCTGTTTATAACTTTACACCAGGGATGGGCAACCTTTGTTGACCAGCGGGCCTGATTCACGTACTTCAGGTCGCGGGTTGGCCCGTCACGATAGCAGCGATCCTAGTGCATAAAGTCAAAACTATGCCGCCCGTGACGTTCATGTTTATTGAGTAACATCTCTATATGATAGACATCCTTTCTCGACACGCCACGCCAACAAATTTTGCCACGAAACTCGCGTTTTTCAGTGTACATCTTAAGATGTCTACATTTATTTTGTGTCGTGAACATTATTTCTTTACTTACGACATTTACAATATTTGTCTGAAAAACTTTCATTGCAAAATTCAGCAACACCGATAGTAATGAATCAATGTTCAGGGTACGTAAATAAATGTAAACAACTAGAGATGGGCACTTCGAAAAGTCGTCACGAAAATTAAACGCATACAAAAGCCACTGACTGCAACTCATTCGTTACGAATTATCTCCATTTTTAACAGGTGCATTGTTCTAATACGTCAACAACGGACATGAATTATTTACTAGTGTTAATAAGAAAAAAATGGAAAAAACAAAATAGGACAATGAGACAGGCAGCCCCAGTCGACAAGCTATTACATGTACCCTCGCGATTTTTTAAAATACGCAGTTCGTTAGAGTGTTTCGGAATTAGTGTCATAATACAGGGTGAGTCACCTAACGTTACCGCTGGATATATTTCGTAAACCACATCAAATACTGACGAACCAATTCCACAGACCGAACGTGAGAAGAGGGGCTAGTGTAATTGTTTAATACAAACCACAAAAAAGTATGATTTTTAACACAAACCTACGTTTTTTTAAGTAGAACCACGTTAGTTTTGTTAGCACATGTGAACATATAAACAAATACGTAATCAGTGCCGTTTGTTGCATTGTAAAATGTTAATTACATCCGGAGATATTGTAACCTAAAGTTGACGCTTGAAACTTCCGACGTTCAGTTGCGTGTTGTAACAAACACGGGCCACGGTCGGCGAGTAGCATCTGCAGGGACATGTTTAGGATGACGACTGTGTTTACGAGTGTGCCTGTAGTGCACTTTTGTGGTTTGGTCTAGCTGTCGCAGTGTCCGCATGTAGCGCTTGCTGCTATTGTTATTCTGCATTCGTCTCCGGACGCAGATCAACTGTAGTACACCGTGTTACCAGACGTCTGTGATAGTGTAGTGTTATAGGAACTGTGAGCACGGTGCATTCGAACTCTGAAAAGGAGGAGATGATACTCATCTGTGGCGAGTGTCGACGAAATGCAGCTGAAGCCTGCAGGGTGTATGCAGAACGGTACCCGGACAGAGAGCATCCAACGTGCCGCACATTGCAAAACATCTACCGCCAACTGTATGCAACAGGTATAGTCGTAGCACGCAAACGGGTCCGTAACAGGCCCGTCACAGGAGAAGCGGGTGCAGTTGGTGTGTTAGCTGCTGTTGCCATGAACCCACACATGAGTAGGGGGCCATTGCGAGAGCCGGTGGACTGAGTCAAAGTAGTGTCATGCGCATACTGCATCGTCACCGCTTTCACCCGTTTCATGTGTCGCTACATCAGCAATTACATGGTGATGACTTTAATCATCGAGTGCAATTCTGTCAATGGGCGTTAACAGAGAATGCGTTGCAGTTCTACCTGTTTACTGATGAAGCGGGTTTCACAAACCACGGGGCAGTGAATCTACGGAACATGCATTACTGGTCCGTGGACAATCCTCGCTGGCTCAGACAGGTAGAGCGACAGCGACCGCGGACTGTAAATGTATGGTGCGGAATCATTGGCGACCACCTCATTGGTCCTCACTTCATTGCAGGCCCCCAAACAGCTGCAACATACATCGAGTTTCTACAGAATGATCTGCCAACGTTGCTCGAAAATGTCCCACTTGAAACGCGTCGACGTATGTGCTATCAGCATGATGGTGCACCTGCACATTCCGCAATTAACACTAGGCTGACCCTTGACAGGATGTTCGACGGGCGTTTCATAGGACGCGGAGGACGCATAAATTGGCCAGCCCGTTCTCCTGATCTTACACCTCTGAACTTCTTTCTGTGGGGTACGTTAAAGGAGAATGTGTACCGTGATGTGCCTACAACCCCAGTGGATATGAAACAACGTATTGTGGCAGCCTGCGGCGACATTACACCAGATGTACTGCGGCGTGTACGACATTCATTACGCCAGAGATTGCAATTGTGTGCAGCAAATGATGGCCACCATATTGAACATCTATTGGCCTGACATGTCGGAACACACTCTATTACACTCCGTAAATGAAAACGGAAACCACGTGTGTACATGTACCTCACCCCCCCCCCCCATGGTAATGTACATGTGCGTCAGTGAAAAAGACCAATAAAAAGGTGTTAGCATGTGGACGTAATGTGCTGTTCCAGTCGCTTCTGTACCTAAGGTCCATCACCGTTCCCTTTGGATCCCTACGTAATTCGGTGCTCTCCGATACACACGATCGAACAGCGGAGGTGTGGTACTCAAGCGTCAACTTTAGGTTACAATATCTCCGGATGTAATTAACATTTTACAATGCAGCAAACGGCACTGATTACGTATTTGTTTATATGTTCAGATGTGCTAACAAAACTAACGGGGTTCCATTTATGAAAACGTAGGTTTGCGTTAAAAAACATACTTCCGTGCATTTTTTTGTGGTTTGTGTTAACCAATTACACTACCCCCTCTCCTCACGTTCGGTCTGTGGAATCGATTCGTCAGTATTTGATGTGATGCACGAAATATATCCAGCGGTAATGTTAGGTGACTCACCCTGTATTCGCAAACACTGTTAGCAAGCATTTTTGAAACATTTGTAAAAAATACTTTTGATGACTGTACGTATTGACCTGGGTTGTTTCTGTAACATCAAATAAATTCAGCCACCATTTCCTTGTTTATTTTTAAAAGTTTTAAAGTCCAAACCGCTTCAACTTAACGATGTTGGCTGTATTATTCAGAAGCCATACTGGAGAAATGCGAACAACGGAATGGGAAATATCCGAAAACGCGTCACGGGCGGAGTACAATGCGAGCGATTCGCTCCCCCACGTATTTATTCCGCGGGCCGGATTGAAACCAATCGCGGGCCGGAACTGGTCCGCGGTCCGCCTATTGCCCACATGCGCTTTACACAAAGCTAATTCGTAACATTCTCACGCATGTGACTGCACTGGCATGATGACGTCAAAGGCGAAACAAATACTACGCGACAAACACGAACAGGCATAATCTATCAGTAGTGGGTTCAACCATTGTTTACGCATTATTAGTCTGCAGCTCTTAGCGATTCAAACCTGACGGCATTTTGCCACACTAGAAAGTTTGACCAGCGAGCGAGTAGATGTCAAGTTCAGTAGCGCAATTGCTGACACCAGTGTCAGCTCATGCCCTACAACTCCGACGTCGGTGGTAGCAATCGTCTTCCTATATTTTACTTCCGACGATGATTTAATTTGGCCGAAGCCAGGCATTCAAATTAACGGAAACGTGATTGTATGTTATTCATAAGAATTAAATTATGCAGTTTTCTTATTGGAGATGAAACTTTATTGGGGACCTAGCTGGTTCAATCTGTGTCACTTTTGTCAGTTTCTTGGAGCAACCAACACCTAACGTCTCTACAATATCAAAACTTTTAATAGGAGACATGATCATCCTAGAAGCCATTCATGCTTGACACGCTCTTTATACGGAAATTTAAGAACATTCACTGATAGACGGTAAAGGAGCTATGATTTCACAATTGCTATGACGTTTGTTTCGATTTTTGTTGTAGTCATTGGTCAAGCGGTTCTAATTCTTTTATTCATTATGGTATTTTCGCTCTGTCGTTGCAACTACAAGAAAAATGCGTTTATTTTTATTTGTTTATTTATTTTTTCCCAGACGCGATTCCCTTTATTGAGGCAAAGCAAGTCTGTAATTATAGATATTTACAATTTGATTTGTTTTTAAAATCGATAAACAGTTCGTCAACAATACGTTGCTTCTTCACTTACGGTGATTTCCGCTTGGTTTCTTGCCTGTGATCACCGTAGGTACAAAGCAACGTACTGATTGTTAACGAGCTGTTTTCCGATCTTAAAAACAAATCAAACTACAAAGATCCTTAATTATAGGCCACTGGGGCTGTTTTACCTCAAAAAAGCATAAGTGGTTTCCATTGCCTTCTGAATCCTCATGCCATTGATCATTGCCGATTCTTCCGCCTTTAGGGACAGTTTCCACCCCTTGGACAAGAGAGTGTCCTGAACCTTTGTCCGCTACTCCGTCCGCTTTGACAAGATGATTGGCTGAACGAGGGTGACTTATTATGCCGGTCTACCCATATTTGATTTAAATATCCGTCTTCAGAGCAAAAGCAGAATACCGACCTTTCATTCATTAAGGCTGACACGATTTTCTTTCTTGTGCCAGCCACTTTCATCCTACGTTATCATTTCTTGGATATGTTTCAAATGGCCTCTATGCCGGTGTTACTCTGCCTCTCACTTCGTCCTTGCTTAGACCATCACATATTTTGTCCTTTTAAGGTTGCCGATTTCCTTAACTCTGTCTACATCGTGGCCGGAATTTTTAATGTATCTATGATCCTGCTACTCCTCGTTACTTCCGTTATTCTTTGGTTTGTTCTCAGTCGATATCATGTGGTCAACATACCGTTCATTCTGTTCACCAGAACCTGTAATTATTATTGCTGTCATTGAGGAGAGCGAGGTCATAAGCGAATCTTGTTACAGATATGTTTTCGTTCCTCGTCTTCCACTTTTATTTTTTGCCTCCTTGTATCAATACTGTGTTGTCTTTTCATTTGTGTTCCTCATTTTCTGGATGGTGCCAGTAACAACATGCTCAATGAAAACGTATAATAATCAAAAGATGTGTTGCGTACTGATACTGTTTGCACTATAACCCTTGGAGATGCTAAAAAGGATTACTCGTATCTGGTGAGAAAGTCTTTCAGTATGCTTAACAGAGAAAAAAAGTGACAGCTATTGATTTATTATGTTTACTGTAATGTCGGTACATCTGAGTATATACTATACTTCCGGAACGTAGTACAGGAATTGGAATAACACTATTTGGCATATAATTTGGTATTCTGGCCCTCAGCAGCCGCATCTTTGAGATGCATGTTGCACTCACTTTCAGTCACACCGAAGACAAACATAAACTATGAAAAATTTGTTCTCTATGCCAGCAGTATCCTGATATTTGATAGCAGTGAAGTATATGTTTGGAAAATTGTTGAACATCAAGTAACTTCTTGGATGGCATTAAACAAGCCTGCTAAACTTACTTGGCTTTTTCTTGTCATTTCCATTTAATAATTTAACTGATTTACCAATTTAATGTTTTGAGTACAGAAACGTCCTTCCAAGCTGAAATTACAACCAATAGGGTCTTTTATGTTGCGTTTTTGTCTGTCCCAGGCAGCATAGCCACTAAGGGAGAGGTAAACGATGTTGTTGTAGCTGTCTCTGACGTAAAGGGTTTGAGCATATAAATCTAAAGCGAGCATCATGTCAGAAATCTTAGTTCTTTTTTCAATTGTGACTAACTTAAAAGGCTCGAATAACATTCATAAGAGTGAAGCATGCTAAATCTAATACCTAACAGCAGGAAAAATACTAGAACAAAGGAGACGCGACAGTTGATAAATATCTACATGTACTTTGATTTTTGCACCCTGTTTATCGAAGTTTTTTCGAGCAGAAAACCAGATTACAAGAACCATCTTATACTTACAATGCGAAAACAGAAACGTGTCCAAAGTGTGCTGCTTATCTATCACAAGAGTGGTTGTTGAATCAAGTCGAGCGGCCTGTTGCGGGTGGTCGGTTGCCACTGTTTGACGAGGAAACTCTCGAGTATGAGTTGCTCTGCTCTTGACACAGCAACGGGATCTTTCGCTGAAATATTTCTGGAAGTTGTTGGAATTACTGGTGTGTTACAGCGTTAAGCAAGTCGTCTTTGAGGTTCCACTAAACTGCTAGTTTTAGTTGACACCCGAAATTCCGCTTAAGAAATAATGAGAAGAGTGTATCTGAACTCGCAACTTTGGATCAACACGGTACGACGTTTATAGTTAGACCACGAGCACTGGCACTATGATTGTTAAATTTTTTATTTGGGATGATTTGGGTTGATCAACATAAATGGGACACCGTGTGTATGAACAATGAAAACCGGTATACGTTTACGCGAGAGATACTACACTCATACTCATAAATTAAGGACAATTGCAGAATGTGGTGCCACACAACTTGCGCTAATAGCATAGGCACATAGGGAACACACACGACACAGATCTGTAAGTCTACGGTATTGGTGATAAGTTGAGGAAATCGTCCCGAAACACATGTGCTACAAAATGCCACTGTTTCCTGCGCATGTACCACGACATCAATATGGGATATGATACCATGCACATGTACACAGGCCGCACAACGGGTTGGCATACACTGGATCAGGTGGTCGAGCAGCTGCTGGGGTATATCCTTCCATTCTTGCACCAGTGCCTGTCAGAGCTCCTGAAGTATCCTAGGGGCTTGAAGACTTGCAGCAATACGTCGACCGAGAGTATCCCAGATGTGCTCGAAGGGGTTTAGGTCTGGAGAACAGGCAGGCTACTTCATTCGCCTCATATCTTCTGCTTCAAGGTATTCCTCCATGATGGCAGCTCGTTGGGGCCGTGCGTTATCATCCTTCAGGTGGAAGGTGGGACCCATTGCACCCCTGAGAAGGCGGAAACACTGGTGCAAAATGACGTACCGATACACCTGACCTGTTACAGTTCCTCTGTTAAAGACAGTCAGGGATGTTCGTGCACCAATCATAATCCCTCCCCATACCATCAAACCACGACCTCCATACAGGTCACTTTCAAGGATATTAAGGGGTTGGTATCTCAATCCTCGTTCACGCCAGATGAAACCGTGCGAGAATCACTGTTCAGACTATACCTGGACTCCTCCATGAACATAACCTGGGACCACTGTTCCAATGACCATGTACTGTGTTCCTGACACCAGGATTTACGGGCTCTCCTGTAACCAGGGGTCAGTGGAATGCACCTTGCAGGTCTCCGGGCTAATAAATCAAGTCTGTTCAGTCGTCTGTAGACTGTGTATCTGGAGATAACTGTTCCAGTTGCTGCAGTACGGTCCCGAGCAAGGTTACCTGCAGTACTCAGTGGCCGTCTGCGGGCACTGAATGGTGAGATATCGGTCTTCTTGTGGTGTTGTACACTGTGGACGTCCGGTACTGTAGCGCCTGGACGCGTTTCCTGTCTGCTGGAATCGTTGCCATAATCTTGAGATCACACTTTGTGGCACACGGAGGGTCCGTGTTACGACATGCGGTGTTTGACGAGCCTCCAGTCGCCCTAGTATTCCACCCCTCATAACGTCATCAATATCTACATGTACGTCTACATCTATACTCCGCAAGTCACCTGACGGTGTGTGGCGGAGGGTACCTTGAGTACCTCTATTCCAGTCTCGTATTGTTCGTGGAAAGAAAGATTGTTGGTATGCCTCTGTGTGGGCTCTCATATCTCTGATTGTATCCCTGTGGTCTCTTCGCGAGATGTACGTAGGAGGGAGCAATATACTGCTTGACTCCTCGGTGAAGGTAAGTTCTCGAAACTTCAACAAAAGCTCATACCGAGCTACTGAGCGTCTCTCTTGCAAAGTCTTCCACTGGAGTCTATCTATCAGCTCCGTAACGCTTTCGGGATTTGTAAATGATCCTGTAACGAAGCGTGCAGCTTTCCATTGGATTTTCTCTATCTCATCTATCAACCTTATCTGGTACGGATCCCACACCGGTGAGCAGTATTCAAGCAGTGGACGAACAAGTGTACTGTAACCTACGTCCTTTGTTTTCGGACTGCATTTCCTTCGGATTCTACCAATGAATCTCCATCAGGCATCTGCTTTACCGACGGTTAATTTTATATGGTCATTCCATTTTAGTTCACTCCTAATGCCTACTCGCAGATAATTTATGGAGTTAACTGCTTCCACCTCCTGACCTATATTGTAGCTAAATGGTAAAGGATCTTTCTTTCTGTGTATTCGCAGCACGTTACACTTGTCTATATTGAGATTCAATTGTCATTCCCTGCAGCATGTGTCAATTCGTAGCAGATCCTCCTGCATTTCAGTACACTTTTCCATTGTTACAACCTCTCAATGTACTACAGCATTATCCACAAAAAGCCTCAGTGAACTTCCGATGTTATCCACAAGGTTATTTATATGTATTGTGAATAGCAACGGTCCTACGACACTCCCCTTTTCTGGAGACTAGAAATCTACTCTGTAGGAAGCAGCATGGGTTTCGAAAAAGACGATCGTGTGAAACCCAGCTTGCGCTATTCGTCCACGAGACTCAGAGGGCCATAGACACTGGTTCCCAGGTAGATGCCATGTTTCTTGACTTTCGCAATGCGTTTGATACAGTTCCCCACAGTCGTTTAATGAACAATGTAAGAGCATATGGACTATCAGACCAAGCGTCTGATTGGATTGAAGAGTTCCTAGATAACAGAACGCAGTATGTCATTCTCAAAGGAGAGAGTCTTCCGAAGAAAGAGTGTTTTAAGGTGGGCCCCTGCATTACCCTTAATTTATGTGCATGAGTGTAGTTGTCAGGGTGCATCAGCCCGACTGTAATGGCGAAGGTCATTCAGGCATGCGTATCACCACCGACACAGCTGTGTGTGTGCCCCGCGCCGGCTACACGCGGGAAGGCCAAGGCGCCTCGCGCAAACTCGTCAGCGAGCTGGGGCCAGGTTAGGCAGCCCGGTCGGCTGAGCGCTCCGCTGGTTTGTTTACATCGAGGCTCAATCAGCGATCGCCCGGAGGAAAAGGCGCCGGCTGCGGAGGGGGCGCAGTTTTCTCAGCTCTGCCAGCGCGGAACAAGTGCGCAGCCCGAGGGCGCTAGCAGCGACACGCTGCAAGCGGCGGTTGTTTGCCCATCTCGTAGCAAATCGTTGCGTCTCAGTGCATCGCCGGGCAGCTCAGCTCAGGTCTACGAAATCTTGTAAACAGGCAAAAAGAGATTTTCTTAGCAAAATGTTTGTTATGTTGTAAGTAGGCTGTTTATGCTTTCTTATTGGCAACGTTACGTAGCGCTCTGTATGAAAATCACTGGCTGTGCTGTGTGCAGTCTGTGGCTAGTTTGCATTGTTGTCTGCCATTGTAGTGTTGGGCAGCGGCAGCTGGATGTGAACAGCGCGTAGCACTGCGCAGTTGGAGGTGAGCCGCCAGCAGTGGTGGATGTGGGGAGAGAGATGGCGGAGTTCTGAAATTTGTAACACTGGATGTCATGAACTACTATATATATTATGACTGTTAAGGTAAATACATTGTTTGTTCTCTATTAAAATCTTTCATTTGCTACCTATGCCTACTAGTAGCTAGTGCCTTCCGTAGTTTGAATCTTTTACTTAGCTGGCAGTAGTGGCGCTCGCTGTATTGCAGTAGTTCGAATAACGAAGATTTTTGTGAGGTAAGTGATTTGTAAAAGGTATAGGTTAATGTTAGTCAGGGCCATTGTTTTGTAGGGGTTATTGAAAGTCAGATTGCGTTGCGCTAAAAATATTGTGTGTCAGTTTAAGCACCGTCATGTATAATTTTTCAAAGGGGACGTTTCATAATGTCTATTCTCTAGTGCTCAAACACATCGCGAACATTCATGTTCCGCTGATATTTTTATTCTCATCTACTGTCAACTGCGTGTCACTGTGAGTAAAGGATTGCGGATAGCCTTGTTTTCTTGACGATCGATATTCCCAATAGAACTCATCCACTGTAAACTGTCCCCATTGAATTTACTAAATTTCTAAACAAAAAAGGTGCCAAAAGATTCACGAGAGAATCTTAGTAATGTAACATGAATAGTTTGTGAGGTAGAAATTCCTGTCACAATCTTTAGTTGTGTCTTACGCAGTATACGGTGCCTCATTGCTGCCTGGAGAATATTACCTCCAGACGTGTTGTACCAACAGTAAAGTACTGAGGAGGTTGTGTTACGGTAAGGGGTTGCTTTTCGTGGTTATGGGGTGGTCCACTTACTGCGCTTAAGGAAACGATAAATGCGGAATAAAATGTTCATATTTTACGGAACCTTCTACCGTACACAGCAGAGGATGAGTTCGTGGACAGTTACTGTTTGTATCAACATCACAGTGCACACTGTCATAAGGCAGCAATCTTGAGTCAATGAGTGTGGAGAGTAATATTACTGAAATCGCCTGACTTGCCCAAAAACGCGATCGGAATCCAGTGCAACACCTTCACGATGAATTATGAGCGCCGACTTTACTCCAGACCCGGCGTCCAACATCACTACCTCGTCTGGTTTCTATTCTTGAGAAGTAATGAGGGTGTCACCCCTCCACAGACATTCAGACATATCGTTGACAGTGTAACTAGCAGAGTTCAAGCTGGCACAGATGTGATGAGTGGAAAGACCTCACATTAATGTTCACTAATAGGTATCCAGACTCTTTTGATCATATAGTTTACGTTTCATAGTTATGGAAATAATGTTGTAACAGATACAGTAAAACAGTTATGTTCCTTTATAGAATTTTATTAACACAGGTGAGTCCTTATCTCCTTTGTAGGGCCGATGTCCCAAGATCATCGGGTACCGCGTACCTACTCCAAACTTTATCCGCTTATATAACGTGCAATAGTTGACAGCTTCTGCTATCATCAACACTATGTAACCCACGACAGATGAATTTTGTTGGTGATCAGAGGCCACGCAGTCGAGGCATTCACGGTAAGATCTTGGCACAAAGACAAGTGGAAACCCCTGTGACTATATGATATACACTCCTGGAAATGGAAAAAAGAACACATTGACACCGGTGTGTCAGACCCACCATACTTGCTCCGGACACTGCGAGAGGGCTGTAAAAAAAATGGTTCAAATGGCTCTGAGCACTATGGGACTTAACTGCTATGGTCATCAGTCCCCTAGAACTTAGAACTACTTAAACCTAACTAACCTAAGGACAGCACACAACACCCAGCCATCACGAGGCAGAGAAAATCCCTGACCCCGCCGGGAATCGAACCCGGGAACCCGGGTGTGGGAAGCGAGAACGCTACCGCACGACCACGAGATGCGGGCGCGAGAGGGCTGTACAAGCAATGATCACACGCACGGCACAGCGGACACACCAGGAACCGCGGTGTTGGCCGTCGAATGGCGCTAGCTGCGCAGCATTTGTGCACCGCCGCCGTCAGTCTCAGCCAGTTTGCCGTGGCATACGGAGCTCCATCGCAGTCTTTAACACTGGTAGCATGCCGCGACAGCGTGGACGTGAACCGTATGTGGAGTTGACGGACTTTGAGCGAGGGCGTATAGTGGGCATGCGGGAGGCCGGGTGGACGTACCGCCGAATTGCTCAACACGTGGGGCGTGAGGTCTCCACAGTACATCGATGTTGTCGCCAGTGGTCGGCGGAAGGTGCACGTGCCCGTCGACCTGGGACCGGACCGCAGCGACGCACGGATGCACGCCAAGACCGTAGGATTCTACGCAGTCCCGTAGGGGACCGCACCGCCACTTCCCACCAAATTAGGGACACTGTGGCTCCTGGGGTATCGGCGAGGACCATTCGCAACCGCCTCCATGAAGCTGGGCTACGGTCCCGCACACCGTTAGGCCGTCTTCCGCTCACGCCCCAACATCGTGCAGTCCGCCTCCAGTGGTGTCGCGACAGGCGTGAATGGAGGGACGAATGGAGACGTGTCGTCTTCAGCGATGAGAGTCGCTTCTGCCTTGGTACCAATGATGGTCGTATGCGTGTTTGGCGCCGTGCAGGTGAGCGCCACAATCAGGACTGCATACGACCGAGGCACACAGGGCCAACACCCGGCATCATGGTGTGGGGAGCGATCTCCTACACTGGCCGTACACCACTGGTGATCGTCGAGGGGACACTGAATAGTGCACGGTACATCCAAACCGTCATCGAACCCATCGTTCTACCATTCCTAGACCGGCAAGGGAACTGGCTGTTCCAACAGGACAATGCACGTCCGCATGTATCCCGTGCCACCCAACGTGCTCTAGAAGGTGTAAGTCAACTACCCTGGCCAGCAAGATCTCCGGATCTGTCCCCCATTGAGCATGTTTGGGACTGGATGAAGCGTCGTCTCACGCGGTCTGCACGTCCAGCACGAACGCTGGTCCAACTGAGGCGCCAGGTGGAAATGGCATGGCAAGCCGTTCCACAGGACTACATCCAGCATCTCTACGATCGTCTCCATGGGAGAATAGCAGCCTGCATTGCTGCGAAAGGTGGATATACACTGTACTAGTGCCGACATTGTGCATGCTCTGTTGCCTGTGTCTATGTGCCTGTGGTTCTGTCAGTGTGATCATGTGATGTATCTGACCCCAGGAATGTGTCAATAAAGTTTCCCCTTCCTGGGACAATGAATTCACGGTGTTCTTATTTCAATTTCCAGGAGTGTAGGATGGAGCCCATGATTTGGCCGACACCAAAAGCTCTGAATTCACGAGTCTTCTCAATCCCTCACACTTCCCTCACTCTAACATATGTGGCGTGCAGTGTTGTACAATTTTTTAGCAGTACTACAACAAAAGCCATTATTTATTATTGTTGTGATATGAGGTTTTATTTCATCAAAAATGGTTCAAATGGCTCTGAGCACTATGGGACTTAACTGCTATGGTCATCAGTCCCCTAGAACTTAGAACTACTTAAACCTAACTAACCTAAGGACAGCACACAACACCCAGTCATCTCGAGGCAGGTGAAAATCCCTGACCCCGCCGGGAATCGAACCCGGGACCCCGTGCTCGGGAAGCGAGAACGCTACCGCGAGACCACGAGCGGCGGACAATTTAAAACTGCCGCTGCAATATTTAATTAAGATGGCGGCTAACATAAGACAATAACTTGCCGAATCTAGTTCAGGCTTTGTTTTACTATTAACAAATAATATATATTAAATATTTTCTGTGCCTCTACTGTATGCATTAACATTTAAAAGTATTTCTCAATGTTAATCACTTGTTATTCAGCATTTTACCAACAAATCGTGCTTTAGATCAATAGCGCTAATAGCTGATCTCCATTGTAGCTGAACAGAAACCTTAGCGTTTATATAGGACAAGAGTCATATTAAAATAAAAATTGAAACACGCGGATTGATTTCAATGACACAGAAACTCTATTTTTCAAATATTACTTAACAATATAATACAGTTCTTTACAGATCTCAGTGCTACAAGAGATCAGTTACATCCGATCAGTAAAACAGTTCGAACAAGAAGAAGGATTATTCTAGAAGAATCATAGATAACAAAATGTGGAGATTTTCATTATCTTTTTTCATAGGTACTGAGGTACAGGTATTTACAGAATATTAGATTATGTCACTGAGAGTAATTATTTATTATTTTAGTAACGATGAAGTCCTTTTTTAATAATATCACGATAACGTTCATTCAGACTCCACACACAGTAATGTCGTAAATATTTTTCTAAATAAATTATATGTGTGGATATTACACGTAACAGTCACGACGAACTACTCGAAATGCCATAGCGACAATGAGACGCTCGCTCCAACAAAGGCATATAGTTACTCGGTTTTTTCTTGGGGGTAGCATCTGGATGTACGTTTCCTCGTATCTTCTTTGTGTACACTGAGGTGCAACAGTCACTGGATAAAGATATACACATATCCAATCGCCTATAAAATCGCGTACTCAGGGCAGTGCACTAGCGGAACTCTCATTTGTACTCAGATTATTTCAAGTGAAAAAAGTATCCGACGTGATCATGGCCACATGTCGGGAATTAACAGACTTCGAACGAGAAATTTTAGTTGCCGCTAGACAGATGGGACAGTCCATTTCGGAAATCGTTAGGGAATTCAAAATCCTGAGATATACAAAGTAAAGAGTGTCATGAGAAAACCAAGTGTCAAACAGTAACTCTCACCAAGGACAAGGCAGTGGCCGACGGCCAACACTTGACGACCAAGAACAGCGGCGTTTGGGTACAGTTATCAGCGCTAAAACACAAGCAGCACTGCTTGAAGTAACAGCAGAAATGTGGGACATACAACGAACATGCACGTTAGGACAGTGCGGTGATGTTTGGCGTTAGTGGACTATGGCTGCAGACGACCGACGCGAGAGCCTTCGCTAACAGCACGGCATCGCCTGCTGAGCCTCTCCTGGGCTCATGACCATATACGTTGGACCCTACAAAAGCGTAAAATCGTGGCCTGGTCAGATGGTCCCCCACTTCTGTTGGTAAGAGCTGATGAAGGCTGGAAAAGAAAATGGGGGATGTGTATAATGACGATCAGCTTTAAGAAAGGTAATGGCACCAGAGACGCAGTCCTGACTTTGCGCTTGATAATGGAAGCAAGACTAAAGGAAAATCAAGACACGTTCATAGGTTCTGTCGACTGGAAAGAAGCGTTCGACAATGTAAAATGGCGCAGGACGTTCGAAATTCTGAGAAAAATAGGAGTAAGCTATAAGGAGAGACTGGCAATGACATGTACGACTTGCAAGAGGAAATAGTAGGAGTGAGAGACCAGAAACGAAGGGGTCGGAATAAAAAATGGTGTAAGACAGGGATGTAGTCTTCGGCCCTACTGTTCAATCTACACATCGAAGAAGGAATTACAGAGATAAAAGAGAGATTCAAGAGTAGAATAAAAATTCAAAGTGAAACGATAATGCGTTGCTATCCTAAGTGAAAGTCTAGAAGAATTACATGATCAAAAATGGTTCAAATGGCACTGAGCACTATGGGACTTAAACATCTGAGGTCATCAGTCCCCTAGAACTTGGAACTACTTAAACCTAACTAACCTAAGGACATCACACACATCCATGCCCGAGGCAGGATTCGAACCTGCGACCGTAGTGATCGTGCGGTATGTAAGAAAAATCCAAAGCCCTTTAGACCTATCATTAAGAATATCTTTTGTAATAGGATAAAAGAGCTGTACGCTAAAAAAGACCGTCTTAACGAAGAAGCATACCATTTGTACTTAAATATCACAAACACTTATCGTGTTAACTATAATTTTAATATTGACATGTGGATGCAAATTAACGAACATCTAGAGATTTGTAAAATAGGTATAATACAGAAACACGAAAAGAAGCTCAGCAACCTTTTTGTCTGCTTTCTATTGAAAAATGCCCTCAGAATACATTTCAAAAAATCAGTCATGTCTTTCATGAAAGAATTTTAAATAAAACCAACATCGTCTTTACTGAGAATGAGAAAGTCCTGTTAGGAAAAGGACTAAAATACAGTGTCAGGCCTAACCTGTCAGACAGCAATGTAAGAGAAAATATGCTTGTTGATATGAAAATCGGTCTCGATTATAATAAGATAGATAATGCTTCTCAAGCCAGAATTGCGTATGATGTAACCGGCATGTTAGAGAAAAATGCAACTACTTTGTCTAATGCTACACATAACGTCAGAATTTTAGTAACTTCCATTAATAATAAACATAAAACAGCAAATGCTTTAATAACTAAATCCGATAAAGGTTGTTGTCTAGTCACTGCTTATATTTCTGAGTATATTTCTAAAACTGAAAATTTCATCAGTGAAAACAACATATCGTAGCTGCATGATGATCCGACTCCTAAATTACAGAAAGAAGTAAGGTCAGCCATTAACAATGCAAAATTTCTTATTAAACCTTTCCAAAAGAAACTACTCATCAATATGAACCCTCAGTACCCTAAACGTAGGTCCCAGTTCAAAATTCATAAACCTAATCATCCAATACGTCCAATCTCCAATGGCATGAATAGCGCATATCACGATTAGTCCATCAGTGGCACCCAGCAATGTTGAAAAGGTGCAGACACCAACAAGTGACATTATTTTAGTAGAAGCAGTCCATCAGTGGCACCCAGTAATGTTGAACTGGTGCAGACACCAACAAGTGACATCATTTCAGTAGAAGCAGTCCATCAGTGGCACCCAGCAATGTTGAGCAGGTGCAAGTAACAGTCCATAATATTCACTATCACTAATCAGACAGTTCATCAAAGTTCATTAGGACAAATTAAACATCTCCTAGTGGTACCCTTCATGTTGAACAAGTGTACGTAACAGTCCATAATATTCACCATCACTAATTAGACAGTTCATCAGAGCTCATCAGCAGAAATTAAACATTTCCAAGTGGCACCCAGCAATGTTGAATAGGTGCAAGCACGAACAACAGTTTGAAGGCACACACAATTGCTTTTACAAAATTATTATCAATGCTCTTACACTAAACATACAAATTATAATAAACACACAAATGATATCCGATAATTGTCATATTAAATATTACAAAGACACAAATATCAGTAAACCTATAATATTTATGGGTGTCAGTGCAGGCCACAACAAACAAGTAAAATAATATTTAGGAGATAGGTCGGTACCAATTATTTGGGATTAGGAAAGGAAAACATACAAAACACACTCACTCATCTTTCATCCACATTAAGTACTACTGTGTAATTGAATAGTGTTAACTGTGTAAATGCAATTCTGTCCTAAATTTTATGTTCAACTTGTGTATCAAGTAGTAGTGGCAACAATGTATAACAGTCAATAATAGTTAGTCAACGTCGTAGTCATCATGTCAAGACCAATGTTTGCTAAGCCAAATCAAAAAGTACGGTTGCTGAACAACTGTCAGTGTGCCAAGATATGCAATTACTTCCTCTCTCCGAAAAAAAAATATATACTGCTTATTGATTTAACAAAGTGTGTGTGTAGACAATCTTCTTTCCACTTGATTGTTCTAGTCCGCCATCTTCATCCTCCTTGTTCCATATAAACCAACAAAAAAATATGCTCCTCACTTACTTCACCTCTTATCCACCAAAACTCCAATAATCATTATCATCACATAATCTTAATACTTCAATAATACCTCTTATGTCGATACATATAAACTTTATCATCAATATCATTTACCTTACCTCTTGTCCACCAAAACTCCAATAATCATCAACTTCACACAATCTCAATACCTCAATAATACCTCTTCAATACTTCGATACATATAAACCTTATCACCAATATCATTTCACTTCCATAACAACTTTTTCCTCTAGTCAGTCTCCTCGAACAAGTACAGATAAAATCCTAGTGCAAACTTCAATTCATCATCCCATACAATCCGAAGACACAATGTCCACACACAACGTCTGTGTAATCCACCTGAGCCAAATCTTCTATTCGTTATGAATTATAAAATACATTTTGGTTACCTTCTCAATCATAAAATAAAAGAAATGCATACATGACCTCTAACAGCCTTTAGTTCGAATAACTTTCAGTAAGTAGGTACGAGTACGTAGTATGAAAGATCGTAATATTTCACAGTGTGTACACCACTTCAAGAATCATGGCAAAACAGAAGCAAACATGTGGAGTATTTCTTGTGTCAAATGTCACTTACTATTTCTATTGCTCACGAAGAATGCAGTGTAATAACTGTCAATGGTCTAAACCTAGTGTTGGTATGTCATGTCGCTAGTTTCCTTCCTAGTAACATAAATTTATACAGCTTCCATAAAAACCTCCAGCTCATGTGACTTCTATGAAGTTTCTTGTACTAATGTCGTTCGTAGAATTATAGCAGTTCATTTTCTTATCTTAAAATATAAGGCACTGAGCGTAAGCAAAACATGCAATTGCGAGTAAATATACCAGTAGAGAACAGAATGTTAACAAGTGGATGTAGCACAATCCGTATAACGAGGCTCTGCCAAGCGAACAATCTATAATTAATACCATAGTGTGACCTAAACTCCATGTTCGTACACTGTACATCAGCATTTCTATATACCAAATTAAAGAGTAGTTATGACAACAAAACTATAAATGTGCAATCCATACGCAAAGCAGCAAGTATATATCTTACACAATAAACAGGTTATTAGCATCATATCAGCATAATCAAATAAATGTTCGTATATAATCTTAATAAGTAAACATGAAGGCGCAGGCAGATAAATCACAAAGTATAACCTACATACATGACCATATCAGCACAACTAATCAGGTGACAATTAAATTTAAATAAATAAGCACAGCAGGGACATAATAAAAAAAATGCGACATCAGTAAAAAAGCAGTGCAGCCAAGCGATGCATATATACATAATTAACAACCCTGTTCATTAATCAATCATTGTCAAAATCAGTTAATGTACACAAGCACGTCGCTTCACAAGTAAATTCACAGAACATGAAATTTAGCACAAAGTATAAATCACGTAATCGCGAGCCGCAAATTACGTCTAAAGTACGTACCTAAGGGGAAATATGTTACCTAAAAAATAAACTCAATTAATAGTTACCTTTTTAGTTCATTAGTTTCTTCTTCGAAATTACTTTCTTCCCGAAAATTTCTCGATAGCAAGTCCTCTTAACGTCGGACACACACAGAATTTACCTGAAGTTCTTAATTATTTTATACAACCGTATCCTGAAAAATACTGAACGTTAATAACATAATTTATCAAGTCACTATAGCTTTATACTGAATTTATTCGGAGAAATTACACTGTGTATTTGTTTACGGCTGTCAGTGCATTCGCACTGAGCGCTCGATCAGCTGTAGGCGCGTGACGTAGGAAGTGATTGTTTGCGGTCAACGACTGCCTTGTACGGCGCGAAGACTTGACTTGCTTTGAGTATGTGCCGCCGCCGGAACACGGCGCGGTATCCTTGCATTCTCCGTGTGTTTACATACAACTGTTAGTTTCTCAAAAGTATGTCATTCCACAAAAATTTTAACGTTAGATATATGATGTATTCCCTTAGAGCGTCGAGATTTAAGAGTTTCTATTTCAACAGAGTTATCATGAATAATTTTGCGAATTCTATATGGACCGTTATAAAGCAGAAAAAATTTGCGACACAAGCCCTTTCCTTTGTGAGACAAACGATGAGACTTAATTAATACCTTTTGACCAACTGACAAGGTTTTTAAACGACCAGGACGCTTAGCTGATTTCTCTCTTCTAGCAGCCGCAGATGCAATATTTTGCAAAGCCAGGTTCACAACTTCAGAATGCCGCAGTTTCTGTGCAGGCGGAAAAGGAACGATTTCAGAAATGCGATTTGTCGGTGCTTTGTTTTTTAATATCAGTATAGGCGGTAAAGAAGTTGAGTCATTAGGAAGTTCATTCAGAATGTTTTGAAAAATATGAAGATACTGATCCCACGTTCTGTGATTCTGATGACAAAGTCGACACAATTTATTGATTTCCTTCATCCATCTCTCTGAAGCGTTAGATTGAGGATGAAAAAGTGAAATGAAATATGGTTTAATCTTACGATGCCATGGAGTACGAAGCCAAATTTTAGAGCGAAACTGTGATCCATTATCTAATATAACCTTATCAACATGACCCACTTCTTTAAGAAAATGTTTGATGAAAGCATTAGATATTGAATGAGCTGTTGCTTTACGTAAAGGTGTACAACACACGGATTTTAATGTCAATTCCACTGCTACCAAAATGTACGCAAAACCATTAGTAGAACGAACCACTGGACCGAACAAATCGACTGCAGCCATCTCCCTTAATTTCGCTGGAATGATAGGAAACAACGGTGCTCTGTGAGAAATAGTTGGCGGCTTAGCCTTTTGACATAATTTGCATTTGGCAAGAACAGATCGAATACGTTTTTCCATATTACTGAAGTAGCAATTTTCTCGCAATTTATGAAAGCATTTTCTGGGACCAAAGTGTGCATAACTGAAATGTGTGTACCAAATCAATTTATTAACCCACTCATCAGGTATACAAACTAACCAAAAAGAGTTGTCAACCGATTTTCGTTTAAAAAGAACTTTCCAGATAGATCGCAAAAACGAGGTGCAGCCAAATTGTCCAATCTAACAAAGCGTCTAAGAAAATTACAGACACCAAGGAAACTACGAACATCACGTTTTGTAGTAGGAACAGCATAATTACGAATAGCATCTAGTTTCTCTGGATCAGGAAGAATACCTTCTGTAGAAATAATATGACCAAGAAATTTCACCTGAGAACGACGAAATTCAGATTTTTCCAGGTTCACTGTAATGCCAACTCTTGCAAAAATACGTAATAATGAATCCAAAATTTTGTTATGCTCACTCCAAGAACGTTTAGCAATAAGAATTTCGTCAACATATGAAGTAATATTGTCACGAAGATAAAAAGGTAAAATTTCATTTAAACTACGAATGAATGCTACAGAAGATATAGTAAGTCCAAACGGTAATTTCCGAAATCACTTTTGGGTAAAATAGTCATATCCGGTTATTTTTTACTGACTCTCTAGATAGATTGATAGTCGAAGAGTTGTTTTGATAGATGCAAAGAATAGTAAAAGAGTAGGCAGCAGTGCAGAAAACTAAGAGAGAAATAGCACTACTGAGCTCGGGGCCCTGTGCACACTACGGCACATATTCACTTAGTGTAGTGAATCCCCTGTGGACTTCAATAGCCGCACATAAATTCCAGTTTGTGACTTAGTGGCCAATTTGGTGTAAGTGCGTACATAAATTGATCTAACAATGAACATGGATGTATGTCATTCTTAGAATTGCGAACGATCTTAAATTTCCGAACAGTTAAGAAGTGTTTATAATCAAAGTTTTCTCCTCGTGGCGACAAAGACCTACCGCGTCTGTCCCAGTCCGAATGTCGATTATTATCAAGTTCGCGCGCCTGGCGCTCTCTTGTTGCATCTCGTAAATGAAACAAATTATTTTCTTCAAACCCCTCTGCTATCTATGATTCTAAATTCCTTCTACTGTCTTTTCCTACGATTTCGCCTTCAATTTGTTTGACTTGCTTTTGTAATGCCTCAAATTCCCTTTTAACGCGTTCATTAAATTTTCCCTGTTTTTCAACATGCTTATTTATGTTCTGGTACTCTTCGGTTTCTGCGAATGGCAATGAAGCTATATGATCTGAATCTCTATCCCCATTTAAACTAAGACTTGTCACTTTATCTGCAATCTCCTCATCTCTTTCCGATAAGTCACCTATTTGTTCTTTCTGTTTATTTACGTTTTCCGTAAGGGTCGCGACTCGGGTTTCGGTATTGTCACATTTAATATTTAACTGTTCATATTGTTGTGTTAGGTTATTTATTCTGTCATTTGGTACGGATTCCTCGATTCTTTCAAGTATTTCTTCCTTATCGTGTGCACGTTGTAAATTTAACTCTGAAAATTTTTGTACTATCACGCGATCTCTTTCTTCCTGTTCTCTATCCTGTTCCTTTTGTCTGATTTCTATTGAAATTAATCTGTTATTGTGAGAATTCAAAATCGGTTGTACTTCTTCTCTAATTTCTTTCTTTGATTCATTTTTCACGTTTTTGAAACATGTCCCTATTCGTGAATCTAACCGTGTTTCCATTGTTCCCCTATCTGTTTTCATTGTTCCTATTTGTGCTCCCACTGTTTTTAACTCAGATATTAACTGTGTTCCCAGTGAGTCTAATCGTGTTGCCATTGTTTCCCTATATGTTTTTAATTCAGATCGTAACTGTGTTCCCAGTGAGTCTAACCGAGATCCCAAATTTAATAATGCACTCATCAACTGCTCCATATCTTCTGTCGTTAATCTCGTATTCTGAAAATGTTTCGATTGTGAAAAATTTTGAATTGGTTCCGGACTATTTTCCCGACTTATTAAATTGTTTTCAACTCCATTATTCATCATCCTGTTCTCGTGTATTGGCGAGTTCGCCATGTTAACAATTTCGTCATTCTCACTATTCATCATTTTCGCCTTTTTCATCGATCGCGTAATCATTTACAAAACATACAAAACTCGTCACTATACGAAAATTACACACAATAAGACTTTATCTCCAACGATACCATTCACACGAAATGCTTCCCGACAAACACGCCTAACGAACAATTAAAACCTTCACAATTGCACAAAATTGTCAAACCCATATACAAGACATCAAAAATTAAATTCTGCTAAAATACCATTAGAAGAATGACAAGACAACTACAAATGTTCATTACCAAATCTACACATGCAATTTAGACTACAATTACTAAACTACAAATCACTACAACAATACTACTGTCTGCTATTTTTACTATCAGAAGATTCCAAGGTACGATCCGAAGCAGCGGTCGTCACGTGCATGGGGGCTTAATTATATATTATTATGCAAATTTTTTTACTGTCTGTCCGGTTACGCAGCCTCGTAACCGGTTGGCCCTGACTAGTATTAGTACGCAATCTGACTGCATAGAATAACAACAAGAAATGAAACAAAACTTCCGTTAACACAATTAATTAATTAAGTCCCCAGCAACTATAAAACCTACGAAACAACAAAACACAAATGTAACTGTTCTGTGTGTGGAAGTGTGATTCAACGTACACATCTGGCACGGTACCTCCTCAATAAGACAAGATATTTTAAACATCATTTATACTGAAGTAATTAAATAAAACTGAAATACTATAATTGCACATAGAAACCAGAAATACAGTCTAATACAAGAACACGAGCCAGATGCTTTGTTGACTGAACCTGTGACCAACAGGCATTATTGTTTAAGACATTGAAATAATAAAAAAAGGAATTTTTTTACCTTCATATATATTGACGAAAAGCACATTACAACATCCCTAATCCAAAAACATCTGGTGTCTAGCCCATCAAAACAATATGACAACATCTGAACAAACACTTTCCATGGGAACTTCTCAACAACGACACGCTACTGCAACATCTCCACAAGCACTCTCTACCACCGCTTCTCGACAAGAACTCTTACGACGACTTCACGACAACCAATGCCTACCACCGCTTCCGAACAACTACTGCCTGTGGAGGCGGCTGAATAATATTCTCTGGCGCTGTGACTCAATGTAGCCACCTTTCAATAGCTAATATTATCCTTGGGAATCCAGGTCGGTTATATAAAATTTCCACGTATGTTCACTGTGAAACAGAGATACGTACAGTACATTCGTGTGTTATACGGGGTGTTCTACTGATGTGGAACCAGCTTAAAAAAAAAAAAAAAAAAAAAAAACAAAAAAAAAAACGGAATGAACAGAAATTTAAGATGTATGGGATGCTAGAGGAGGAAAACCCGTGTGGTTGTGTTTGCAACATCAAGACCAATTTGGTGAGATGTCATCTTCGGTTCAACATGTAATTTCCATATGGAACATAGATCATGTAATGTATGTAACAGAGAGTTACATTTGGAAAACAATGTTGTATTTTATTTGAGCATATCATTTTCTATTCTCGAGTTACATCGATTTAAATGTAGCCAAAATTCTCGTTATTGATGCACTGCTGATCCAAATTTTCTGCTAGATGTTGTGTATCCTGTGCTTCGGACTCAAACCGAAAGATTCCAGAATAGTGGTTGAGGTTGCTTCATCTGAGGCTGTTTTCGATAATCCTGCTTTCAATTTGCCTGTGGCAGATTCAGTTTGATACAATTTCGGGTGAAGTGCCATCACCATACCGTAAGTAAATGTATTGTCTGTCTGGATGGCGCAGACTGAAATCCTCAGCAATAACATGGATCCCCGTCTCACCTGATATCAGGACGGTCCCTGTGCTTTCGGTTTGTGTTAAAGTCGTCAGCTTTCACGCCATCGGTTGAGAAGAACCACGTCATAGCCAGAGAGTGAATAAAACACGATTATTTTTCACATGTAAAACTTTATCTATTCAATTCGTCGATCTCTTTGATTTGTTGCATGCCACCCTTTACATTTGAAAATTACGCGTTTCATCCAAGATAGTGTCTTCCAAAATGACCACCATGTTGGCAACGTCGTATCCCGCCTCGTAAAACGTGACATTATATTTCTATTTATCCACCTGTCTTTGCTTTAGAAGGGTGGTCCTCACCTATGGATCATACTGTACCTGCACAGTGAATGAAAAATGATCCCATAAAATAGTGAATACGCCGCTTTCTGAATGGAACAAGTTTCTGCAGAATTCGCATCAGATAAAACTTTTCACCTTGTATATTAAAGCGTAATGTGGGTATAGTCCATTTGTGATCCGCATAATGCTGGTATCTCGGGCTAAGTTAAAACCGTCCAGTACTTGCTCTTGTTTGCATTAAAAGCTATCGGTCCGGCTAAGGTGTTTCTGTCTCGAAGTGACCCACTATGAGGAAGTGCAAGATTAGGGTTTAAGGTCCACTCAACGACGACATGATTAGTAATGGAGCACAACCTCGCTTTGTGGAAGGATGGTGAAGGAAACTGTTTGTGGCGTTTCAAAGAACTATCCTGGCATTTGGCTTAACTGACTAATGGACACCACAGCAAACGTATGGACGGACGTGAGGAAGGTGCGTTGAACCACCTCTTGAACAATAGTTGTTTTACCATGCTCCAGTACAGACAATCTTAATTTTACTGGTTTTCAGACTATCAGATGCTTTATTCACAATGAACGAAAGAAAGAAAGAGAGACTTCCAAGAAGCTGCAGCATAACACTATATTTATCCAAGATAAGTTCAGATAAGTGTGTCATGTTTTTATACACATAACCAAATCACAGTGCATTGTTAGGAAGCTCCATAATTATCATATACCGTTTAGCATTATACATTATACAAAGATCTTACAAATGTGCCTATGTAACAGTTCTAACAACCCTACCACAACAAAGGTCAAAAATTAATTATGATTGTATTGTTGCTCACGCTGCTAAATATTGCATTTTCTGGCAACAACAAAGTTATATTATGTGGCAGGTGTCATTAGAGCAGAGTTAATAAAGTCATTCCGTGAAATAATGGATGAACTAGGCACTCATCTTTTCGTGTTTCCCACGCTGGTCTCGTTGTGAACTCATGGCTCAATCGTCGAAAATCTAGGTAGTGATGATTCCAAGCTCGGATGAAAAGAGGCCTAGGTGTTATTCTGCGATATTCAAAAGTTTTATAGATGTGTTTCATAAACCATTCTTGAAGATTAAACTTTTGCAAGTTAGGACAATGGTGATGTAAAAAAGTAATCAGCACTCCAAATTTAAGTTACACTTCTTTTTTATTACTTTTATTGCAATATCACGTAACTCGTTCCAAAACGTCACTTCACAATATAAAACATACTTGAAAATATCTTCCTCACTGTTAAAGTTCACATTTCATAAACTGACTACAATTTGCGTCTTTTTAACGTGAAGACCAAAGCTTGACTGTCTAATAACCGCCTATGCGCCCAAAAATCAAAGTTACAAGTACGTCAAAGATCATCGTGACAAAAGAAAGAATACACATAAGAATAATATCATTGCAATATGTACATATCGATGTCTCGAAGTACCTCTACATTAATGAAATCAAATCTGAATGTTGTCACAGAAATATGTTAACTATTTTACAGAAACACAGTAGAATATTGCTTGTATCGAGAGGTTGAGGTGAGGTGCCGTAATGGTTACGTAATTCAAGTACCACTACACAGTCATACTTCAATAATACTATCTTTATACTGAGTTTCGCAATAAGTACTATACACGGTCCAGTCACATGAATGTGACCAACGCCTCTGTTCGATGTCAGCTTGCATTTGGTACTCACAGATGGCGGGTGATAGTAGTAGAAGTGGGGGGGGGGGGCGAAGAGTAAGCAAAGCGTGTCGGGAGGATGCGGAAAAACAGTGCAGTCTTTGTAATGCGGAAATAGAACGATTAATATCAGGCGTGTACGGCGCTGCAACAATTGTCGAAACAAACCTGACCGGAGAAGGGTGCGTTATGGTCCGGGGAATGTTTTTCGTGACATTCCATGGGTGACCTTGTCATTCTGGAAGTCACAATGGATCAACACAAGTATGCTCTTTCCTCAGGGACCATGTCCACATCTGCATACAGTTTGTTCCTTTCTCAACAGGTTGCCATCTACCAGCACGACAGTGATACGTGTCACACAGCTTCCAGTGTGCAAGCACCAGGATGAGTTTACCGTACTGCTCTGGCCACCAAACTCCACGGATTTAAACCCAATGTGTGGGACCACTCTGATCGGGCTGTTCGCGCCAAGGATCCTCAACAGAGGAACCTAGTGTTCCTAGCAGTGTGCCATAACACTGGAGTCGGCATGGTTCTAATTCCATATTGGTACCTTTCAGAATTTCACTGACTTTTTTCCCGCAGGTCCGCGCTGTAAAACATGGTTATTCAGACTTATGTCAAGAGGTCACCTTAATGTGACGGGACCGTGTATTACGATGCGTTACTTACAGTATAGTAGCTTCAGAGAATTATGAGTATATGTCAATCATACAGATCGAGGGATACCAGCAGTGTCTGACTTTAAACTTACTGTCGGATTAAATCTGTGTGCCGAACCGAGACTCGAACTCGGGAACTTTGCCTTTCGAGGGCAAGTGCTCTACCCACTGAGCTATCCAAGCACAACTCACGGCCCATTCTATCAGCTTAGGTTCAGCCACACTGACGGAAAGGTGGTTGTGGTAACGTACTGGACTGGGAATACAAAATGTGCGTGTGTTTGAGCTACCATTTGAAGTTCCAGTCGATTTGGTGGCCCCTGCTCTTGGGCCGTGGCCGTGCGGTTCTAGGCGCTACAGTCTGGAGCCGAGCGACCGCTAAGGTCGTAGGTTCGAATCCTGCCTCGGGCATGGATGTGTGTGATGTCCTTAGGTTAGTTAGGTTTAATTAGTTCTAAGTTCTAGGCGACTGATGACCTCAGAAGTTAAGTCGCATAGTGCTCAGAGCCATTTTTTTGCTCTTCTAGCCTATGGCACAGTCCTAGGCCAGATGGCCGAAGAATGGATCTTCTAAACTTATCCTGTCGTCAAAGGGGTGCTACAAGTCCCTATTTAACTACACCGCCGTATTTTCCACACTTCAGATGACGGACTATACCACCTGACCGATACTTCAGGCGCTTATCAACGACTTTGCTCTGTCGGGCACGTGGGTCATATAACATGGCGACTGAAAGGCATACATCTGCTATACTAGTCATTTCGCTCGCCATTTGGATGGAGTCTATGTCATTTGCGGCCTGCGATTGGCAGTTGTCGACGCTGAGATGTGGCCGGCTCCCTTCACAGACTACCTAGCGCATGTGGGTACTTTTACCCTGCTCCGCCAACGCGTCTGCAGAAATATGGATGCGTGGCGCCTCAATGTGCAACTTCTTGTGTGAATTGAAGACACGAAGTTGAGTCCCGTGGAGCAGATGCCAACGGAGGTTAACCGCCTATGGTTCCACACTTCAGTGGTGGTTACGGTTGTGCAAGAGCAGCGTTGTGCAGAACATTAACCAACTATGGACGAGACAGAGCGCGCTGGTATACCGTGATCACTGATTTCTACTACACAACGCTCCGCGAACTGGCTGTGCAACGTCTGTTGCCGGAACGACAGTCTCCAGAACACCACGCAAAGGCACAATTGCTACGCGGCACGTCTCGCGTGTGTGCGGGTGCAGGCGAGGAAAACTGATGATGTTAGTGGAGAATGACCTTCTCTCCACCACATCATTCAAGACAGGAGAAGACACAACAGGTAGCTGTCCGCCGCTCGTGGTCTCGCGGTAGCGTTCTCGCTTCCCGAGCACGGGGTCCCGGGTTCGATTCCCGGCGGGGTCAGGGATTTTCACCTGCCTCGAGATGACTGGGTGTTTGTGTTGTCCTCATCATTTCATCATCATCCAGGAAAGTGGCGAAATTGGACTGAGCAAAGATTGGGTAATTGTACGGGCGCTGATAACCACGCAGTTGAGCGCCCCACAAACCAAACATCAACAACAGGTAGCTCATTACGGAGGCCGAGACAGAGGATGAACGACGAGCTGAAACGCAAATGCACATTGTCCAAGCGTTCACAGAGTCACATGCACTTCTCAGTGAGCGACAGTACAACATGGATGTGAGAGTCAGAGAAGTCCTATCTGACCTACCCATCTCTCGGAACCCACAAGATGATGTTACGCGCTTATCGGAGGTGACTTTAGATGGGCCCAGAAGCTCTTCTGCGCCCTTCTTCTGGAAGGTAGGAGACTGGGTACTGGCAGAATTGAGGCTATGAGGACGGGTCGTGAGCCGTGCTTGTGTAGCTCAGACGGTAGAGCACTTGCTCAAGAAAGGAAAAGGTCCCGAGTTTGAGTTTCAGTCCGGCACACAGTTTTAATCTGCCAGGAAGTTTCAAAGTACAGTATTATCACTTCAGAGTCTTACAGTTACCAGACGTCCATTGCGAATAGACTGAGGTGTGGTCTCGATGGAGACGTGCAAGGCCCGACGAGACAGGAAAGAACGTCGCTGTCTTTGCAAGTTTAATCAACACGTCTATCCCTGTACCGCAACGGCACCTCGTCCTCCTTCGCCACACGGCTGCTTTTAATTAAAAGCAACACTCCCACTTTAATTTTGAAAAGTGTTGTGCGCGTCGGCGATAGGGGCCGCGCACGAAGCGATGCATTCATATTTTGAGGGGAGAGGAAGACGGTGCTAATGCTCCTTAAAACTCATGAATTTATTACGCGCGCCGTGTGGCGGCGGCGCGGTCCGGCGTCGGGCGCGGGCAGCTAGCGTGACGTAGCTCCGGCGGGCAAAGATCGCGGCGGGCGCACGTCTCAGACGTTTAATTATCAAAGAGCTATTCAGCGCAGATGGGGGCACCGCTCCTCATGAATAATGGATGCAGTAAAATGAAGGATGTAATGGCAGCCAGGGGGCGGCCGGCGCAGTACCAGCTCCCGCCTCCCGAGGCCTGACCACCGCCCTCTGAGGCGCCACTTTGTCGGGCCCCTGTCAGGTGGCGGACACAGTGTACTTCCTTTACGGAAGTGTGTCAGGGGTAGCAGTTTTCATGTCCTGTTCGCTGTTAAGTACATGCCAGAAATGTGTATGCGAATGACGACGCTGGCTATGAAGATGATGTCTACTAAATAGAAGACTAGACGATGACGACAACGATGAAGATGACGGTGATGATGGCTATGATGCACTGTGCGATTTGTGCTTTTACCAGTGGGGGGGGGGGGGGGGGATGTCTTAGGGAGTTAGTATAATTACATGTGTTACTAGCTTGGACCGCGGCGTTACCCATGGTTAAACAATTATTTATAATTACTATTAAAAACAGTCTTGATCACGATTTATTTAACAAGGTGACCGGTTTCGACCACTACTGTGGTCATCTTCAGACCATTCAGTAGGATTCTCCAACAGAAAGAGGTTCCTACTCAATGGTCTGAAGATGACCACAGCAGTGGTCGAAACCGGTCACCTTGTTAAATAAATCGTGATCAAGACTGTTTTTAATAGTAATTATTTACAAGACATTGATCACTGCTGTTCCCGTAATGCATTCAAAAGTTATTTATAAATAGATGTTAATGCCGAAACTCACTATGCACGCGTATGCACTATCAGAAAAGCCATCCCTTGTTATATCTTTAAAAGTTCATTATAGGTAAAGCTTATTTACAAAATCATCTACATACAGGTATACCACGGGAATTCAAGGAGTAAAGGCACATTTGCGAAAAGGTTGGTTGGTTGTTTCGGGGAAGGAGACCAGACAGCGAGGTCATCGGTCTCATCGGATTAGGGAAGGACGGGGAAGGAAGTCGGCCGTGCCCTTTGAAATGAACCATCCCGGCATTTGCCTGGAGCGATTTAGGGAAATCACGGAAAACCTAAATCAGGATGGCCGGACGCGGGAGTGAACCGTCGTCCTCCCGAATGCGAGTCCAGTGTCTAACCACTGCGCCACCTCGCTCGGTCACATTTGTGAAAAGCTGTACTTATTCTGATGATAGAAAACTGAAATATGCGTTATTTTTCTACGTAACCTCCCTGGACTTAATGTTGTTTTCCCGGCGTTTTACGAGTTTTTTTTTTATTTCATCAGAAAATACGTTTTTCGGTTGCATCTGTAACCAATTTTGCACCGCAGCAATGACGTCTTCATCACTTTCAAATCTTCCGTTAAGGGTCCAAACATGTGAAAATCACTCGGAGCCAGGTCTGTACTGTATGGTGGATGTTCCAGCACCTCGAATTTCAACTTCGTTTTGCGTCGGCTGTCCGTTTGGCAGAATGTGGCCGAGCGTTATCTTGCTGCGGGATGACACCTCTTCACAGTTTTCCACGACGTTTGGATCTGATTGCAGGTTTTAGTTTCGTACGCAACACATCACATCCACCATACAATACAGACCTGGCTCTAAAGCCTCGTTTACGCTGGGGCGACGTCTTGCAACATTGTGGCATGCTACGGAAATGTGGCGTGCGTCGCCTTGTAGCATGCTACAAAAGGCAACATCTTGCGGCGTATGTTGCATGCGGCAGGTTAATTGATACCAAAGCAACAGAATTTGTGCCACACGTGTGTCGGTCTTGCAGTATAAATGATGATAAAGTATCGCAGCGGCGGCCTACTTGGTACTTGCACATGCAGCTAACAACGGAAATGAAAACCAAAGGGAAAGAAAACGATGGTGGAAGAGAAGAGTATTTAAAGAAGGTCCACGAAATAATATCCTAGGAACTAGAAGCACACGATGGTGCGTTATTTAGTAATGTGTGCTTTCGTCCCAGGCGCGTTAGTCCGCGCCATACCGTTGCCAAAAGGTAGCCTAACGGTAAATGTTCGCACAAGCACCGGGCCGGTCACAACCCTGTGTCAGAGCCCGGGGTGGGAGTTTCAGCCCCCAGATCACCCAACTCTGTGGTACGACTGCTGCGGTATGACTGTCACACTACTTCCCTCGCAAGCTCGCAAGTAAACGGATGACGCACATTAGACGAAAGCAACAATGACAACATGAGAATGGTGCTTTAGTTCTAAATGTTTTGAAATGCTTAACTACTACATAACACTTTTTCAAAATTAATAAGCAAACATATTAATAGTATTAATAGTAAGACTGTATTAAAAACTTTCTGTGTTCGGCTCCACAAATGTAAATTATATGAGTTTTACTCCAGTGCATGGGAAATAAACATCCCAGGTTGGGATGCATAAACTAAAGCCAGAGGAGGGGATGGTCTGATGCAGAGGGGGGAAATACCCCCCATCCCCCCCCCCCCTGCAAATCGCACACTGCTATGATGACGATAAACATGACGATGACAAAGATGACTAACTCTCAGCACGTCGTATATCACGGCTGTATTAAGTCTGTAAAATTAACAAATGGTTTGTTCTTGAAAATTATATATTCTGACACGTTTGTGGCGTAATCCGTTTTTAGACCATCATATAAAACACATTAATACACAGTACTGTATCATAGAATTACCTTATGATGTTCTGATGATTTGCTTCGCTTGAAACGCGTCAGCAAGTATAACTTTTAACAAGGGATCTGTTGATTTAAGTTACCTAATACAGTGGTGTTATACGACGTGTTCAGAGTTGACATAATGATCACAGGCCTGCGTTACTTTCTGTTGTAAAGTAACACGATGACGAATATGATGATGTCGAATATTGCGATTGTGAAGATGACGACGCTGACTATGACGAAAACGACGTTGCTGATTGGGGATGAAGACAATGCTGACGACGACGACAACGCTCACGACGACGATAATAACACTGACGACAACAGTGCTGACGATGAGAATGATGAGGGTGCTGACGACGACGACGACGACAGCGGCGGCGGCGATGCTGACGACAATAATGAAGACGACAGTGCTTCTGACAACGATATTGCTGACGATACTATTAGTACGATACTCCTGCTACTACTACTGCCTACTACTACTACAACTAGCACTACGATGACGATGACAACGATTACGACGACGACGACAACGACGACGACGACAGCAGTGCTTACGAGGTGCATTCAAGTTCTAAGGGCTCCGATTTTTTTTCTCCAGACTGGAAAGAGATAGAAACATGCGCATTGTTTTAAAATGAGGCCGCGTTCATTGTCAATACGTCCCAGAGATGGCAGCACCGTACGGCACATGGAATTTTACCGCCACCGGCGAGAATGAGAACTGTTTTAAATACTTGAAATGGCGACGTTTTCCTTACTTGAACAGCGTGCAATCATTCGTTTTCTGAATTTGTGTGGTGTGAAACCAATTGAAATTCATCGACAGTTGGAGACATGTGGTGATGGAGTTATGGATGTGTCGAAAGTGCGTTCGTGGGTGCGACAGTTTAATGAAGGCAGAACATCGTGTGACAACAAACCGAAACAACCTCGGGCTCGCACAAGCCGGTCTGACGACATGATCGAGAAAGTGGAGAGAATTGTTTTGGGGGATCGCCGAATGACTGTTGAACAGATCGGCTCCAGAGTTGGCATTTCTGTGGGTTCTGTGCACACAATCCTGCATGACGACCTGAAAATGCGACAAGTGTCATCCATGTGGGTGCCACGAATGCTGACGGACGACCACACGGCTGCCCGTGTGGCATGTTGCCAAGCAATGTTGACGCGCAACGACAGCATGAATGGGACTTTCTTTTCGTCAGTTGTGACAATGGATGAGACATGGATGCCATTTTTCAATCCAGAAACAAAGCACCAGTCAGCTCAATGGAAGCACACAGATTCATCGCCACCAAAAAAATTTCGGGTAACTGCCAGTGGTGAAAAAATGATGGTGTCCATGTTCTGGGACAGCGTGGCGTAATCCTTACCCATTGCGTTCCAAAGAGCACTACGGTAACAGGTAAAATGTTTTGAAGAACAAATTCCTTCCTGCACTGCAACAAAAACGTCCGGGAAGGGCTGCGCGTGTGCTGTTTCGCCAAGACAACACACCCGCACATCGAGCTAACGTTACGCAACAGTTTCTTCGTGATAACAACTTTGAAGTGATTCCTCATGCTCCCTACTCACCTGACCTGGTTCCTAGTGATTTTTGGCTTTTTCCAACAATGAAAGACACTCTCCGTGGCCGCACATTCACCAGCCGTGCTGCTATTGCCTCAGCGATTTTCCGGTGGTCAAAACAGACTCCTAAAGAAGCCTTCACCGCTGCCATGGAATCATGGCGTCAGCGTTGTGAAAAATGTGTACGTCTGCAGGGCGATTACGTCGAGAAGTAACGCCAGTTTCATCAATTTCGGGTTAGTAGTTAATTAGAAAAAAAATCGGAGGCCTTAGAACTTGAATGCAGCTCGTATGACGATAATGACCTTGCTTGCCACTCCAACTGCTAAGACGACGGCTACGACAACGACGATTTTGCTGACGACGACAACGACGATGATGGACGACGACGCTACTGATTAATACTACTACCATTACTACTACTACTACTACTACTACTACTACTACTACGGCGCAACGACGATTGAGCTGATGACAATGACGATGGCCCTGATGACAATGACGACGACAACTACTGAGTTGACGACGATGACACTATGATTATGACTATGATGATTATCACGCGACTACGTTGCTAAAGACTACTACTATAGTGACGACGGCAACGACGATTGGACTGACGACGGCAATGACGATGGTCCCGATGGCGGTGACGACGACAACGGGACGACGAAGACGACGAAGACTGTGTTGACGACGTTGACAGCTGTGATTATGACTACAGTGCTTCTCACGCGATTGCCTTGCTAACGACTACTACTTCAACGATGACAATGACGACGGTGCTGACAATAAGGACGATAATGGTGACTACAACAGCATGGGTTACAACGATGACTTTGGCCAGTACAACAACAGTACTTACGACGATGACAACAGTGCTGATTGCGACTATGAGAATTACAACGATGACGACGAGGTGTAGAACAATGGCGACGGCGACGATGACGACGACGTTATTGATTACGAGGATGGTGATTTGGTGCTGGTCTGAGTACATGACAATTAGTTATTTTACGCTTTAGCGTTTATCTGATTAAAAACGTAATATCTTAATAATCTCTACTAAAAAGTACAGGTAACATTGCGACACGCACACACACACACACACACACACAAACCACAAACACACGCATACACGCACACACGCACACACACACACACACACACACACACACACACACACACACAGAGAGAGAGAGAGAGAGAGAGAGAGAGAGAGAGAGATAGGGCGGGAAGGAGGCGGAGTTTCATAAGAAATCACAAGCGTGAACGTGATAGGTACGAGAATCACTTAGTGAGTCTGTTCATTAAAGAAAAAATGAAAAAAGTCGTTAGAGTCGCAACTAAGTTTTAACAAAATGCTAGAGTAGTAATACATGGCTGATTCTTTATTAAACTAAACTTATGAGAATCAGTCTCACGGTAAAATAGTAAATTCTTGAGGGAAAGATCAGTCCATTCGGTATGAAAAAACTTTACGTCTACATTCGTCTCACTGTAAGCTGAAATCAGACATACATTATCAGAATATGTCTTTCTCAGACTAAGTTGTACGGATTTTTGACATTAGAACACGCATTCATTTCATCTACTACCACGTTATGATAAAGTTCTTATCCTGATACAAGACCTCGTTCTATCTTTTCCCCGTAAAAAGTTTCTCCTGTGCTTTTCACAGAAGATTTCCCTTTGCAATGTTCAAACTGCACACTGAACCACCATGACAGATTCAAAGCGACATCCGGAAAGGAAATGGAAGTTCATGTAGAAGACGTAAAAAGTTTAACGTTTGACGATGACATTGTAGTTCAGACTGAGGAGACAAGGAGATGGAAGATCAGCTGAACGAAGTGGACAGTGTCTTGGACAGAGGATATAAGATGAAACCGACCAAAAATATTACAAAGGTAATGGAATGTAGCCGAATTAAATCAGGCAATACTGACCGAATTAGATTGCGAAACGAGACACTAAAAGAAGAAGATCCATTTTTGTCCAGCTGAGTACATGGAATCAAATTCGCTAAGAATTTGTGCTCTGGTATGGACTTGTCTCCTGTTTACTATTCTTGCCAGCTGCGCGGAGAAATTGTGCTGCAGCATCACATATTCATTCAATGGCCATCCAAGTTTACAGTTTTGCATTTTCCTACGATACCATGTGATAAAATCAGTTTGTGACCTCTTTGCATAGCTTCTTCATGGTGCGTCTATGCTTTTTATTTATTTATTGTCTTCGAGAGTGCATTCCTAGCTATTTACCCCTCAAATTAAGTCCTATGCTTGGTACTAGAAGGCTTATTTCGAAAGGAATACACTTTTTGCCTGTGCTAGTTTGCTTTTTATGTCCTCCTTTCTTCGTCTGTCACGCATTACTTTGCTTCCTACGTAGCAGGTACTTCCTCTACTCCATAATCACTAATTTTGATGTTAAGTTTATCACTATTCTCGTTTCTGTTACTTGCCAAACTTTTGTCTTTTCCGTGTTACCTTCAACCCATTTTCTGCACTCATTAGACTGCTCTGTTGCACAGCAGAACCACCTCCTGTGTGCGCACATAAACTTTTAAAGTTATTACTTGGCACAGAGAATTAGATCAGCTGTTCTACAGCGTCCTAGCAATAAAGGAAAGAGAGAACGCAAGAAGAACTGACAATAATTGGCCCACTATTGTGGGGACAAGTCTTCTAACATCACCAGATAGTAAAGGCATATGGCCACATTGGCGGTCGCTATGGCTTTCTGTGTAGCTCAAATACGACCGCTTCAGATGCCTTAGTCTAAGTGTCTTGTCATTCAGTCTGCATCTCTGATTCAGATGAAATGACAGTGTCGTTACTCACAGAATGTATTTGCTGGCGTATCGTTATGTGTTGTCCTCTGCCGAGATAAGACTCCGCTCACAGCGTAGGCAGCCGGCTGCAGTGGAACTAGGTCTTGTAAGCTGCCACTCTTGTTTAGTCGCCTATGTGACTGAGGACGATTGGGACGAGCTTGTGACACGCCCTGGTGGAAGGCTGTATCGAGTGAATGCAAACTACTGTCTGCAATCCGCTGTGTGAGACACTGGAGTACCGCTCCCATGGCTGTACATAGTACGATCTCTCTGGCTGTACACTGTGTTACTGATTTTAGGCATGGGCTTGCCGCTTTCACGACTCCTGCCATGTGCGACACCCTTTTGGCACCCGCTTTAGTGCACACCCGTCTTCAAGAAGGCTGAGATGGGCTTCACGAGCTACTGGCAGGCCACGGTAGGCTGGCGCCTACAGACTCCTGTTCGACGTCTCCGCTTGGTCGTGACGTACACCACGGCCATAGACGAAGAAACACTGTGTCCACGTTCCTTGTCGCATTGTTAGGGTGGCTCTACCCCCCCCCCAACTCCCCCCACCCCCACCACGCCGTCGGAGATTGGAGTCCTCCCTCGGGCATGAGTGTGTGTGTGTGTGTGTGTGTGTTGTCCTTAGCGTAAGTTAGTTTAAGTTCTGTTAAGTAATGTGTAAGCTTAGGGATCGATGACCTCAGCAGTTTGCTCCCATAATATCTTACCACAAATTTCCAAATTTGCTTGTCGCATTCGAGTGTGTGATTAAGCACGCCTTCCGCCATACCGATTAAGACAATCCGTCCGGCAAAATCAAAGTAATAAATATGTTTGTAGACCAACATAGTTTCAATAGCACCTGAGGACATATGACCACCACCAACACTAGCTCCGGAGCTCGAATCCTGCAAGTATAGCATCACGACATTATCTGCTCGTCCTTTACAACAACGAAGAATACTGACCCAAGATGTGACTGCTTCAACTGGTGACACAAGATTACTTTGACACAGTGGATCTCTTGGGTAAGAAGAGTCTATTGTCTACACGATGATGATGATGTTTGGTTTGTGGGGCGATCAACTGCGTGGTTATCAGCGCCCGTACAATTACCCAATCTTTGCTCATTCCAATTTCGCCACTTTCCTGGATTATGATGAAATGATGAGGACAACACAAACACCCAGTCATCTCGAGGCAGGTGAAAATCCCTGACCCCGCCGGGAATCGAACCCGGGGCCCCGTGCACGGGAAGCGAGAACGCTACTGCGAGACCACGAGCGGCGGACTATTGTCTACACGATGGAGGTCAAGTGGAGTTGGTACAAGTTCACTGGGGAGAACACTGGTTAATGTCAGCATTGGACCTAAGACTTTTTCCGAGCACATGCAAGTGTTTTTCCACTGCTTAGTAAAAGGCATTCTGAAAATCTCGGACTTCATTTACTCCCTAAATATAACGCTAAAGTCCATCTTTCGTGGCACACATTTGAGATTCAGGGAACTTTGGTTCCAGTGACATTGCTGCAAGTAATCCACTGTCACAAGGTGCATCAATCATGAAGATGTCCTCATCTGCAACGCACGCTAAACATGGGATTCAATGATTTGATACTTTCAGGTACAAGCAATCTACTTTGGGTCTCTCTGGGTACAGATTTATGTGTTATGCCTGGTTGACCCACTTTATACTGTCCATTGTTTGGTATGCAGAAACTCTAGCCATCGAACTATGGAAGCATTACTGTTACAATTTAAGGATATGTTGAATACAAGGGTCCATTTCGGTTACCCAATAACACACACTAATGCGAAATAATTCTTCTGTTTATAGGATGCTGTATCCTATACCAAAGCAATTGCAACCATTGCAGTGCATCGGCCGACAACTGATGGAAGATATCATAGCACACAATGGTAGTCCCTGTGTGTGTGTGTGTGTGTGTGTGTGTGTGTGTATGGAGAGGGGGGGGGGGAGGGAATTCCACCTGTGGTCCTGGTCTCCACAGATCCTCGTTGTATCTTACATACATATTACACTACTGGCCATTTAAATTGCTACACCACGAAGATGACGTGCTAAGGACGCGAAATTTAACCGAAAGAAAGACGATGCTGTGATATGCAAATGATTAGCATTTCAGAGCATTCAAACAAGATTGGCGCCGGTGGCGACACCTACAACGTGCTGACATGAGAAAAGTTTCCAACCGATTTCTCATACACAAACAGCAGTTGACCGGCGGTGCCTGGTGAAACGTTGTTGTGATGCCTCGTGTAAGGAGGAGAAATGCGTACCATCACGTTTCCGACTTTCATAAAGGTCGAATTGTAACCTATCGCGATTGCGGTTTATCGCATCGTGACATTGCCGCTCGCGTTGGTCGAGATCCAACGACTGATATGGAATCGGTGGGTTCAGGAGGGTAATACGGAACGCCGTGCTGGAGCCAAACGGCCTCATATCACTAGCAGTCGAGAAGACAGACATCTTATCCGCATGGCTGTAACGGATCGTGCAGCCACGTCTCGATCCCTGAGTCAACAGATGGGGACTTCTGCAAGACAACAACCATCTGCGCGAACAATTCGACGACATTTGCAACAGCATGGACTATCAGCTCTGGTCAATGGTGGCCGAACAACTATCTCGTCACAATACGCCAGTCACTACTCTTGATGAACTGTGGTATCGTGTTGAAGCTGCATGGGCAGCTGTACCTGTACACGCCATCCAAGCTCTGTTTGATTCGATCCCCAGGCGTGTCAAGGCCGTATTATGGCCAGAGGTGGTTGTTCTGCGTACTGATTTCTCAGGATCTATGCACCCAAGTTACATGAAATTATAAACACGTGTCAGTTCTAGTATAATATATTTGTCCAATGAATACCCGTTATCATCTGCTTTTGTTCTTGGTGTAGCAATTTTAATGGCCAGTCGTGTATATAGCCTATGTCCAATCGGGTGTTTAGTAGAGTATGATGCAGGAATTTGAAATGGATCAGTCAAGAAAACTTTCGTTTATTTCTAGAAATATTTTTCCTTTATTTATTATTTATTTACATCACACATAGTGAAAAATATGTAGCTTATTCCTATCCGAATGTTTATTAGAGTATGCACAAACATTTGAAATAAGTCGATAAAGAACCTTGAAGACTTTTGCTAACAACATCTCCTCTTTATATATTATAGTATATTTACATATTATTTATACTTCAAATATGTAGTCTATGTCCATCTGAACATTTACCACAATACTCGGCAACAATTTTAACTAAAGCGGCCATATGTTTATTAGATTACTGTGAAGAAATATGAAGTTAATTGGCCAATAACTTTTCGAGAATTTTGCTACACTATAACCGTCTATGTCAAGCTATTTTGAAAAATTTCGAAGAAAGTTGTTGAGAAATTTTCGAGATTTTTGATAGTAACTTTTCTTCTTTATGTAGTGTACTACATTTACATAAAAACGTTTCCCCTTTATATAGTATATAAATATTTGAGTACCATATATATTGAAACAAAATCTGTAGCCTCCGTCCGGCAGTACGGATTCTGAAATCGGATTTTCTAATGCTCTGTCAAGAAGGTGATTTGCTAAGGCAGTGGAGCTTATTTTTCGCCTCTTTGATGTGCAAGACGATTGATGTATTTTTAAGCGTTGTAGAGTCCGTCCCCGGTAGCTGAGTCGTCAGCGCGACAAATTTCAATCCTAGGAGCCCGGGTTAGACTCCCAGCCGGGTCGGAGATTTTCGCCGCTCAGGAACTCTGGGTGTTGCGTTGTCCTAATTATCATCATTTCATCCCCATCGGCGTGTAAGTCGCTCAAGTGGCATCAATTCTAAAGACTTACACCCGGCGAACGGTCTATCCGACGGGAGGCCCTAGTCATACGACATTTGCATCTATTTATTTAGCGTTGTAGAAAGCTTATACTTTGAAAACGCAAATATCGGGATGGTTTCTTCGAAGAGAAACAGTCAATATCCCTCCCAAATCTAGCCCTCTCCGTGCTTGTGCTACATCTCTGGTGACTTAATCACTGACTGGGCATTAAACTCTGATCTCATCTGAAGTCTAGTGTACGAGACACAAGTGGAGATCTCATAGGATCTTCTGACAAAAACTGCTGTCATGCTGTAACACAACTGCGGTTGTTGGAACGGAAAAGCCCTAACTCTGTACGCCGACGATACGGCTTCATAAATGCTGGCAAACGTAATTATCCTTGTGAATATTGTCCCGATAAAGGAAATTGCCACTGAAATAAATCAAATTCGATTTTACTCATCGTCAGAAATCGGTGAGTACGACACTTTCTGATTTTCGCTTGTAACTTTTGACTAGATATTTTCTGAATCAAGATATCCCATCTAAAGTGGTTATATGGCATTAAATTTGACTATTGTAACTAAATTTTTGTGTTACCACGTTAACACCAGACGCAAAACACTACACGGTATCAAGGATGTTCGTTCAATCTCACGATCTAGAAGTAATTACTTTATTACTCCAAAAATGATTTATCTGCTTTCACTACACACTCTCCGTCTATCGCATACAAAGCTTTGATGCAGTTCACTCCGGGCTTAATTCCAGTTTTCTCTAAAACATATTTCCTGCTTTGAACACCATCATTAAAACATGAAACTGCATCATAAACACCAATAACAAGTGCATTTCTTTCCACAAAATTGGTTTTTGGAAAGCTTTCCCATACACATTGGTTAAAATTTCATTTGGGTTTTGGGTACCACCATCAAGACACTTCTTCAACAAGTTTTCATTTGGATGGTCTCTGGATATATCTTTGATGGCTTCCATTACAGCAGTTTGTAGAGAATTCCTGTGATGATTCTGAGAGACTGCAGTCTTGAGCCACTGGTGTAACATTTGTTGTACCAACCTTTACTGTGTATCTGTTACCCGGGTGACGTTGTTTACGGTTGAAGCAACGAATTATAGGCATGTTGTACGATAATATGCCACAAACGAACACAAAAGTGCACAGCCAAATGAGAATCTTTTCGAAATTCACAACACCACACTGCAAGGCTATCAGAACAGAGAACAAACAAAATCAGCGATCAAAACAATTGTCCAGAATGAGATTTTATCTCTGCAGTGGAGTATGCGCTGATATGAAACTTCCTGCAGCTTAAAACAGTGTGCCGACCCGAGACTCGAACTCGGGACCTTTGCCTTTCGCAGGCAAGTAGGCAAGTGCTCTACCAACTGAGCTACCCAAGCACAATTACGCCCCGTCCTCACAGCTTCACATCTGCCAGTACCTCGTCTCCTACCTTCCAAACTCCACAGAAGCTCTCCAGCGAACCTTGCAGAACGAGCACTCTTGAAAGAAAGGACATTGTGGAGACATGGCTTAGACACAGCCTAGGTACTGGCAATTTGGAAGGTAGGAGACGAGGTACTGGCAGACCAACACCGACAACGATAGTTCAGGTGTACATGCCGACGGCGCAAGCTGAAAATGAACAGATAGAGAAAGTGTATGAGGATATTGAAAGGGTAATGCAGTATGTAAGGGGACGACAATCTAATAGTCATGGGCGACTGGAATGCAGTTGTAGGATTGGTTCAAATGGCTCTGAGCACTATGCGACTTAACTTCTGAGGTCATCAGTCGCCTAGAACTTAGAACTAATTAAACCTAACTAACCTAAGGACATCACACACATCCATGCCCGAGGCAGGATTCGAACCTGCGACCGTAGCGGTCACGCGGTTCTAGACTGAAGCGCCTTTAACCGCACGGCCACACCGGCCGGCGCAGTTGTAGGGGAAGGAGTAGAAGAAAAGGTTACAGGAGAATATGGGCTTGGGACAACGAATGAAAGAGGAGAAAGACTAATTGAGTTCTGTAACAAGTTTCAGCTAGTAATAGCGAATACCTTGTTCAAGAATCACAAGAGGAGGAGGTATACTTGGAAAAGGCCGGGACATACGGGAAGATTTCGATTAGATTACATCATGGTCAGACACAGATTCCGAAATCAGATACTGGATTGTAAGGCGTGTCCAGGAGCATATATAGACTCAGATCACAATACAGTAGTGATGAAGAGTAGGCTGAAGTTCAAGACACTAGTCAGGAAGAATCAATACGCAAAGAAGTGGGACACGGAAGTACTAAGGAATGACAATATACGTTTGAACTTCTCTAACGCTATAGATACAGCAATAAGGAATAGCGCAGTAGGCAGTACAGTTGAACAGGATTGGACATCTCTAAAAAGGGCCATCACAGAAGTTGGGAAGGAAAACATAGGTACAAAGAAGGTAGCTGCGAAGAAACCATGGGTAACAGAAGAAATACTTCAGTTGATTGATGAAAGGAGGAAGTACAAACATGTTCCGGGAAAATCAGGAATACAGAAATACAAGTCGCTGAGGAATGAAATAAATAGGAAGTGCAGGGAAGTTAAGATGAAATGGCTGCAGGAAAAATGTGAAGACATCGAAAAAGAAGTGATTGTCGGAAGGACAGACTCAGCATACAGGAAAGTCAAAACAACCTTTGGTGACATTAAAAGCAACGGTGGTAACATTAAGAGTGCAACGGGAATTCCACTGTTAAATGCAGAGGAGAGAGCAGATAGGTGGAAAGAATACATTGAAAGACTCTATGAGGGTGAAGATTTGTCTGATGTGATAGAAGAAGAAACAGGAGCCGATTTAGAAGAGATAGGAGATCCGGTATTAGAATCGGAATTTAAAAGAGCTTTGGAGGACTTACGGTCAAATAATGCAGAAGGGATAGAGAAAATTCCATCAAAATCAGATAATATTCCATCAGAATTTCTAAAATCATTGGGTGAAGTGGCAACAAAACGACTATTCACGTTGGTGTGTAGAATATGTGAGTCCTGCGATATACCATCTGACTTTCGGAAAAGCATCATCCACACAATTCCGAAGACGGCAAGAGCTGACAAGTGCGAGAATTATCGCACAATCAGCTTAACAGCTCATGATCGAAGCTGCTTACAAGTATGGAAAAGAAAATTGAGAATGCGCTAGGTGACGATCAGTTTGGCTTTAGGAAAAGTAAAGGGGCGAGAGAGGCTATTCTGACGTTACGGCTAATAATGGAAGCAAGGCCAAACAAAAATCAAGACACTTTCATAGGATTTGTCGACCTGGAAAAAGCGTTCGACAATATAAAATGGTGCAAGCTGTTCGAGATTCTGAAAAAAGTAAGGGTAAGCGATAGGGAGAGACTGGTCATATACAACATGTACAACAACCAAGAGGGAATTATAAGAGTGGAAGATCAAGAACGAAGTGCTCGTAATAACAAGGGTGTAAGACAAGTCTGTAGCCTTTCGCCCCTACTCTTCAATCTGTACATCGAGGAAGCAATGATGGAAATAAAAGAAAGGCTCAGGAGTGGAATTAAAATACGAGGTGAAAGGATATCAATGATACCATTCGCTTATGACATTGCTATCCTGAGTGAAAGTGAAGAAGAATTAAATGATCTGCTGAACGGAATGAAGAGTCTAATGAGTACACAGTATGGTTTGAGAGTAAATCGGAGAAAGACGAAGGTAATGAGAAGTAGTAGAAATGAGAACAGCGAGAAACTTAACATCAGGATTGATGGTCACGAAGTCAATGAAGTTAAGAAATTCTGCTACCTAGGCAGTAAAATAACCAATGACGGACGGAGCAAGGAGGACATCAAAAGCAGACTCGCTATGGCAAAAAAGGCATTTCTGGCCAAGAGAAGTCTACTAATATCAAATACCGGCCTTAATTTGAGGAAGAAATTTCTGAGGATGTACGTCTGGAGCACAGCATTGTATGGTAGTGAAACACGGACTGTGGGAAAACCGGAACAGAAGAGAATCGAAGCATTTGAGATGTGGTGCTATAGACGAATGTTGGAAATTAGGTGGACTGATAAGGTAAGGAATGAGGAGGTTCTCCGCAGAATCGGAGAGGAAAGGAATATGTGGAAAACACTGATAAGGAGAAGGGACAGGATGATAGGACATCTGCTAAGACATGAGGGAATGACTTCCATGGCACTAGAGGGAGCTGTAGAGGGCAAAAACTGTAGAGGAAGACAGAGATTGGAATACGTCAAGCAAATAATTGAGGACGTAGGTTGCAAGTGCTACTCTGAGATGAAGAGGTTAGCACAGGAAAGGAATTCGTGGCGGGCTGCATCAAATCAGTCAGTAGACTGATGACAAAAATAAAGTAGTGGAGAATGTAACGTAATTCTAGAAAGAAATGCCGAATGTGATAAAAGGGGGATGGAATGTCTGATAACATGACTAGGGGTGACACCGAGGCAGGCGTTACTCTTGTAAAAGCACTCCAGTGAGCATCGTCGGGCAATTGCGTCAGACTTTTAGGTGGGAGATAGCAAGAAGTGCCCTAACTGTGGCATGCGTAATAAGACAGCCCCCCCACTCTCCCATGCGAGGACAAGGGAGGAATACTGAACTTTAAAAAACATCCCAGAACAGATAAAAGATCCCATCACTACTAATAAATGATGGGCGAGGGTAATCGGAAGTGGGAACACTTGTGTCGCATAGGGGATACGAGAGGCGTGGTCATTCACATATTGCGCACGCTGTGGAATGTCGATCGGCCTACGCCTTTGATCCGCGAGGCCAGCCCTCGTCGTTTGTGGGAAACGTCAGCTGTCTGTTGCCGCCAAACGACAGCGATCATCACAAAATCAATGCCTAAACAGCGAACGCTTGGTGCCACATTTAGAGGAGCGAACCATGTCTCAGGTAGGCCCTCACCAATGGACAGAATTTCCGATTTGGAAACGTTAAGAGAACTACCAGAGGCCTCCCCATATGTTGCCAACCATGTCACAGCCGAGCAGACACCATCTTCGAGGCGTAGACAGAGGACAAGATTGTCAGAATAGGTCGTGTCCACACAATTTCATGCCCACCATGCGTTGGCGAAGTCCCTGGAGTATGGGTTCTAGCGCCAAAGCTTATAGTATCTAGAGGCGAGGTGAAGCGACCATTATATTCTTGAAGTCGCACTGCTCAAGAGGCGCATTACCACTGTTACTATGGGAGCCGGAGAACCCATGTACTGAGAACCATCTTCAAAAAGCTGTGGTCGATACGGTCGAAAGGCTGACTGAAGTCAAGCAGTGCCGACACAACAGACAGACGTTGAGACCTGATGAGTGTGACCATGTCCAGTAGTGGGAAAGAGCCGTTTGGATATTGTTGTTATCACCCATTGCTGTATTCTTTAGTCTTGAGGTCAACAAACAGATGAAAATTTTCATGTTGCTGTTGAGTGGAATAATGGTGGGTAATCACAGTTTCACGATCGCCCATGTGGCTTAGAGATATGAATGGTGACCCCATCAAGGAATGTGGCTACAATTGGCCTTGTCGGAGACATCAGCCCACAACAGATGGACGTCCAAGTGGTAACCAACAGATAGCTAAGACACTTGTAAAATTCGAGGGAGAGGCCGTCTGGTCCTGGGGACGTATCAGCAGCTCCTGCCTTGATAGCTTCTATGATTTTGTCGGTTGTCACGTCTTCCTGAAGTTATTGTGTCACGTCCACCAATTAAGGTCGGGTGATGTGGGACAACAACGTACAACTGGGTGAAATGGTAATGGACAGCGTGACCAACGGCGCATTGGGCGGTATATAGTCATCCTTCCGCATGAGTGAGGTTGTATATGAGGACTCGACGACGGCGTTCTTTGAGAAAGTGGTATATTGGTGGCGTTTCGTGAGGCATGTCATCATGGGTGTGAGACCTGATCAGGGTCCCTTCCAAACGTCGTTGTTTGAGTGTGGTGATCCGCATATTAGCACGATGCACCATCCGGACGGGAGAAAATGCCTTCGAAGTACACTCATAAGTACACGATCACATAATAAAAGTCCTCTCATGCGAAGACTGCATAAAGTCGGTTTTGGGCAGGATAGCTACCAGGATAGGGCTGATTTGTAGGTGGGGCAACATCGACATGGAGGGCCTCAATGATTCGGGCGCAGTCAGTGTCAGTCAGGTGGAAAACATTTAATTTCTATAGGACAAGACTGTGTCACACCTGTTGGCGGGCGAAGGCTACATCGCAGATATAGACGTCATGGTCTGAAAAAGCGAGATACCAATTTTCAGCATGTCGAGTGTCGCCGGCAAGGGAATGTGGGAGATACATATGGTCGAGGCGATTAGACGAGTGCGCCATATAGTATGTGAAACCTTTATGGATGCTATGAATCTTTGCCCATGTGTTGTTAAGCTGAAGTCGGTCGATGACGACAGAGAAGGGCGCACGCAGGGAATGTCATGGAAGCTGATCAGTAGGCCGTTGTGTGGAGCTGAATTCGCCACCGAGGACCGTTTCAAAATGCAGCCTTGCCTCATCAGCAAAGCAGGCGTGTCGTTTGCGACGTCGACTGGTGTCGGACAGTGCATAGAAATTTAGGATGCGGACGCCTAACAGCGTGATAGCCATACCTCTAGCATTAGGAAGGTATACTGCAATCACTTCTTAGAGAAGGGCAATGTCGACATCGGCACCGTAAATGATGTCTCGGAACGTTGCCAGTTTATGTGGAGCCAGAATGGTGGCCAGAATAATTATCGCAATGCGGTGGTGTTGTCGATGTGCTCTCACTATAGCCGCAGGGAAAGCAGGCTCACTATAGCCGCAATCACTGAGTGGAAGCTGGGTCAAGTGACACCGTGGGGCACTCCTCAATGGATGGGCCAGCTTTCCGTTCTACAAAATTGTTAAGGCTTTCGTGGCCACTTGTTGACAAACTGCCTATTGGCTTCTGTCTCGGGTTCTTCGACCGACGTTCATCTACTGATTTTTCTGACGTTTCGCCAGCACGAGTGGCTGCCATTGTCAAAGCTTCACCCTCCATTGCCGGTGGCGAACTGGAGGCGAACTCGCGGCCGCAGCCTATATGTACCTGGCGCGCCAACGTCCGAGGGTTTCTCCGCGGTCATTTCCGGTGCGGTTCTCTTCTTGCTACCTGCGACGGTCGTTCGCTGCAGTACGGGAAGCCAGGATCCGTTTACCTTAAGGCTTTCCTCTTTCTTGTTGAAACTGTTCGCGTGTTTTTGTGTTTCTACAGCTTCTCTGAACAAGCGCGTGTGATAGTGCTTCTCTACAGCTAGAACTTCCGTGTCGGCGAATTTTATTACGTGGTCGGTCCAATTCAGTGCGTGCTCTGCCACGGCCGATTTCTCCACCTGCCCCAACCTGCAATGTCGCTTGTGCTCTTTCATCCTGGTGTTAATTGATCGTCCAGTCATTCCGACATAAACTTTTCCGCATGTGCATGGTATACGGTATATTCCCGACATTGAAAGTGGGTCTCTTTTCTCCTTCGCCGATCTAAGACACTCTTTGATCTTCCTTGTCGGTTTGAAAATCGTCTTTACGCCATGTTTGCGCAATGTACGGCCGATTCTGTCCGTCACACTGAGAATGTATGGCAGAAAGGCCGTACCCAACATTTCTTTTTCTGGTTCCTTACTTCGCCGAGTGTTGGACTCTGTTACACTTCTAATGTAATTTGTGGAGTACCATTTGCTCCTCAGAACAGTTTCCAGGTGTTGCATTTCTCGTTTGAGGTGTTGCGGCTCACATATTCGTCCTGCTCTCGTTACGAGCGTACTAATCATGCCTCTTTTCTGGCTCGGGTGGTGTTTTGACAGTTTGTGCAGGTATCGGTCCGTGTGTGTCGGTTTTCGATACACGCTGTGTCCCAGGTTTTCGCCTTCCCTTGTGACCAGCACATCTAGAAATGGCAGTTTCTTGTCCTTTTTTACTTCCATGGTAAATGTTATGTTGGCATGAAGGCTGTTCAAGTGTCTTAGGAAGTCACCGAGCTGTTCTTCACCATGGCTCCACACCACGAAAGTACCATCGACGTACCTGTACCACACCTTAGGTTTGCAAGTCGCCGAGTCCAGTGCCTGTGCTTCGAATTGTTCCATGAAGAAGTTGGCCACCACTGGACTGAGAGGACTACCCATGGCGACGCCTTCCAGCTGTTCGTAGAAATCGCCATTCCACGTGAAATAGCTCGTGGTGAGACATGAACCTGTAGAAGGCGACCATCGCTCCCATCGAGGGCTAGGGGTTGTAATGCTGCCACAGCGGGATTCCCTCCATGGGTTCCATCGTTGTCAGGTGGGATCACAGGTGGTGTAAAAGACGCTCCGCGGCCGCTCCTGTCGTCGGGGCGCTCGAAAGGACATCACTGTCTAGTATCTGGTCCACTGCCTGTGATGCCACGTGAAGAAGTGTGTCGTCGGACGGCGTCCGCTTCTTCCGTTTTCGGATCGACTGCTGGTTTCTGAGGTGCTGCTTCGTTCCAGAATGTGGACGTTCATTGTCCCAAGTGTTGCCCGTCTGAAGGAAGACAGAGGTGCGATGTCCATTGCAGAGAGCGGACCATTCATCGAGCTCGAGGTCGATGGTCTCGCCGCCGTCAGAGGAGGTGATGCCAGTGAGGTCTGGCACCGTCATTACTGAGGTGGAGTGCCGACGGGTGGACAGGCGCTTCCTCAAGTGGCACATCCGGGTTGCGCTCGGACGAGGTTTAAGTGTCTGGTAAAGAAGTGACCTTCGCTTTGGGAGCTGCGTCACTGGTAGGGATACCATTTGGCTCTCCGTACACGACTCACGGTCAAAATTCAATATGTCGCCAAACATGTATCTACAACCTGTACTCGTACATCAATTATGTATATTCCCTTACAGTTACATTTAACTTGAAAGTCGCTTGCCCGGTTTCACGGGTAAATATAATATTACAGTGCCTGCGTTATTCCGAATTACGATGTAATGTACCTTTGGACATACAGCGACACCGTGTAAGCGACCTTCAATTGAAGTGTCTCGTCTGTAAGGCAATATGCATAATGGATGTATGAGCACAGGTTTAGACACATCGTTGCCGACATGTGGATGTTTAGACCTGGCCGAAAGTCGTGCTCGGATAGCAAATAGTAAGGCGACCGCTCACGATAAGAGGGAAATTCGGGTTCTATTCCAGAGCCGGCACAAATTTTTTCTGTCGTCATTCAGTTCTACAATGTATTTCCTAAAGCTGTAGTCGCCGCAGTGCCTGTTCCTTTGGACATGCATGCGGAAGGTAGAATAAACTCAGGAAAATAGAAGAAATGTTGCAGCCATCCGCCGAATTACAGAAAAATGAAGCCAATGAATGCACCAACTCCTAAAAATAGCCTTTCAGCTGATGGAGCTCTAGAAGAGCTGCAAAACAAAATAAAGGATCTCACGTCATTTCAAGTTGGAGAAAACTTCTTGAATATCAATGCTGTATTTATATCGTGACAGAATCAGTGCGATATGAAAGTTGTTCTAGAAATATGTATGACTTCTCTTTAGACGAGTAAGAACTAAGAGTACTCCAGGGCTTATTACTTTTGTCAGGGTATCACTGACATCTTCAGAAACGCGTGATTGGTCTGCAGAGGATAACTTAGACGAGAAATCTTCAAGAACGCTTTGTCGCGAAATATGTATCAGTACATCCATAAAATCTCTAATTTACTTCAGTGATAATGATCAAGATCAAGGTAGCAAACATGGTAGAGGGTTCAAGATTAGGGCACTAATTACAAAAGATGAAAGAGTCCTTCCATCAGTTTTACATGTTTCCGGAAATCATGAGTGTCGAAAAAATGAGTGTGAAGTATTATCGTCATAGCGCACTAAAACATTTCATTCTAGGCAATCTCTTCGATTTGGAAACAAACCATAAGCCTTCCGTGGTTCTAATACTTACTGTTTCAGTTTTAGCTTATAGTTTTTATAGAAAGTGACAAATGAAAATACTGTCCTTGTTATTGTATCTAGGATAGTGCTAAATATGTTTCAGTGTATTGAAAATCCTCAGTGACATTTACGTAGACAATAATTTCACTAGTTGAGATCTCTTGTTGCATCTGCGAAACCTTAGTCTTAGGGCAACACGTACAGTACGGGGAAAGTTCCTCTTCTAGAAACAAAATTGGAAAAGCTGTCTCGTGGCGCTTGCGACTTTGCACCTGATACAAGTGGTGAAATCCTGTTTGTCAAATCGAATCATAAAAATGCGTCTGTATTGGGAAAAATTTTGGTGCTGTGGAGTCACTCATTTCTACAAGTAGGTTTACAGATCAGGCAGTCCTATTCATCTAAATACTTTCAGAAATAAATAAAGGATTTATTTATGTTATTTGACATCACTATAATAAAAAAATAACCAAGAAAAGCTTAGTCTTCCCCCTCCTCCCCCTGTCCAAAAACCAGGAAATAATGAGAGGTAACGGGTTATGGCAAAAGCTACATTACTGACGACGAAGTAAAGAGAGAACTGATCCCGTGATATTTTTATCTGGGAGACCCCGATTGGTGTTTTAGGGCGCACAACAGCGAGGTTATCAGCGCTGGGAGGCCCCGAGGGATAGCAGATGCATCCTACTAGTTGTAAAGGGTTTAGTCCCCACTTCCACGCGCTGTAGGCAGCTGTAATCGGTATGTTTATAGTGTGGGGCTATGCTTGCTTTATATCATGACGAAACTATGCAAAGGGTAACAAGCAGTGCCGGTACGTAGCTCACTCGTCTCGAATAACATGGCTGTGACGCTGAGCTTAACATCTCCAAACGACGGCCTTATCATTGTCAACATAGTCATATGTCCCCAAACCGGACAGGTTCGACATTTAATCCAGCACATAGTGGCAAAGTCTGGCCATCAGGAACATGAGGCTGCCACCTCTCCTTCCTTCGCAGGCCACAAACTGGCTACGAAAATTCATTCTGCCAAATATATTCGGAAATCTGCTTCAGTCATGCACCATTGCACATTCGTGCGTTATCGTCCTGGCTACGGAGGAGTGTAACGGAATAGTAGAAACAACTAAAGCCATGATTGTAATAATACCGCTACTTGCAACACGCTTGAAGATGGTCAGTTGGAATTCTTGTCATTAAAACGTCAACACCATTAGGGCAGTATGTGAGGTGACTCCACACCCTTGGATATGAAAATGATTAGCAGTTCAGCGCAAACACTCAAAGCTGGTAGCAATAACGCCATCTACTTTATTTTGGATCACCATTCAGCTCCTTTGATGCGGCACGTGACGAATTCCTCTCCTGTGTCAACCTCTTCTTCTTAAAGTAGCAGTTGTACCCTCTGTTCTCAGTTGTTTATTTGATACACTCCCAACTGTCTTCCCCTAGAGATTTTACGCTTTACAGTTCCTCTATAACCATGGAAGTTACTCCCTGATGCGTTAATACGAGTCCTATCATCCTGTTCCTACTTGTTGTCAGTAATTTATACATGTTTCTCTCATTGTCGTTTCTGTAGAGAATTTGGCAATTTCTTATTTTTTCAAACTATCTGATTCTGAACGTGCTTCTACAGTGCCGTATCTCAGTCGCATCGATTCTCTTCTTTTCCGGTTCCACCCACAGTCCATGATTCACTTCTAATGTTGTGGCTCAGCAGTATAGTCGCGGAAATTTCTTCCCTAGATTAACGGCAATGTTTGGCAGTAGTAGACTTATTTTGGCCAGGAAGACCCTCTTTGCCTGTGCTAAACTGTTTTTATGTCCTCCTTGCGTTATCCCTTACGTATTTTACTTCCAAGGCAGCAGAATTTTTTCACTTCGGCCCCAGGTATTGTGTTAAGTTTTTTACTAATGCGATTTCTGCTACAACAATACATTTTCGTTGATCATTGGTTTATTCTCAATCCATATTCTGTGCTGAGTAGATCGTTCATTCTGTTGAATATCTTCTGTCGCCCTTCATCGCTTTCACCGATAATAGCTATCGTCGATATTCTTCCCCCTGAACTGTAACCCCTTTCTGACCTTATCTCCTATTTCCCTCATTGCTATCAGATTTAGAGACTGAACAGTACGGGAGAAAGGTCACATCTCGGTCTTATATCATTTTTTATCCGAGTGCTTAGTTCTTGATCATCCATTCTTATTCCTCCTTCTTGACTTTTATGCACACTGTCCTTCCAAATAACTTACTAACAGAAGAGTATGCGCAGAAGTTATCGTTAATGTCAAGGCACATGTAATAAACAATTGTTGTTTGCGTTTGGTGTCAATTGTGATGGGAATAATTCTGCCACTAATTTCTTGAAAGGAACTCACTTTCTGATCTACTTTCCGGTTCATAACGAATCCTACTCGTGTTACATAGTATTTTGCTGCTGCTGAGACCAGACTTTAATATATACATTTTGTATAAAAGATAAGTTTAAGCCCCGGTTTATCGTCTGGGAGTCACACCTGACTGTTGGTTGTTTGTGAAAATATCGCGTTATGCCTCGTGTAAGGAGAAAGGTGTACCTTCACGAGTCAAGACAGTGCAGGTTCAATAGCTATCGAGACCGTGGTTTCTCCTTATGCGATACTGCTGGTCGCATTCTACTGGAGATCATGACTTTCATGCGAATAGGGAATCGATAGGTCAGAAGAGCTACACTCAAAGCCACGAAGGATGTTTATGCATCACTCGACTAACGAGAGAGAAGTATCCTCGCGGATACGAGTCTGGAGGATGAATACCTGTCAGCAAAGCTTCTATTGTCGCTGCTTATCTTGAGGAGTCAGCAGAGAGAGGTACGCAGACAGAGGTAAGGTCATCGTCAACACTACACTCACGCCAAATCGTCTTTTCAGACGAGTCTCATTTGCCTGTATAGCAGGCACGTTGAACATACACGTGTAAGGTTACTGCGAGGGTCGGGAACTTTTCCAGATTTCATTCGTCGTCCTCATAATGTCCCGGTTCTTGGTGTGATAGTATAGAATGACACTGGGTGCACAAAGTGACTATCTTTAGTCCGCACTGCCGCTGCTATGGCCACCAGGCGTAACATTTCGGACATGTTAAGTCTATTTTCGGAGTCTCCGTGCCGTTGTCTTTAAGCTAGATAAAGCAAGACAGTGTGTTACCCCCTGTTATCCTAACCTACCTCGATGCTCAGGTTAGTCACGTTCTGCAGGATTCCCGCACAATGGAAACATCTGCTCATGGATAGCTGAGCGACGGGTGTGTCAACACCCGCCAGCCACAACGATTAATAAAGGCTGTGGCGTAGTGTAGAAGCAGCATGGAATGGGTACCCACATCTGTCTTTCAAGCTCACGCCGAATCGATGTCCCTCTCTGTTAGCACCGGCCTGTGTACTAAATTCTGCTCCTTGAAAACCCCCAAAACCTGTATTCTTCCTCTTATGCTGTATACATGCAGCAAGTAAACATTTCTTAATTGCTATCCATCCTGGTATTGAAATTTTGATGGCGAGCATTGTAGACATTGTTTGGCTTTCGTTATAATTTAAATTGGCTTATGTAGTTTATTGTATGAATCGAAAAGATGGCGTTACCAATAGTGTGAAGTATTTAATGTCATCGATCTCTGCGGCATTCGATGTCTCGCAACGCATTGAGATCAGGGGTCCTAGTTCAAGTAAATAAAATGTGACGTATGAAATGTATTCGCAGTTGAGAATACAGTTGTGCATTGTTTTATTTTTGTGGGGGTCTGCAGTCTCAACAGGTTTTGAGAATGGAAACATGGTCCAAAAATGCTGTACTATTTTTTATTATCAACGCGATTGGCCAATTTCGACATTTCGTCATTTTTTCATAGTTATAAATGTGATGACATATTTATGTTAGTGTCGGCTAAAAGACGTAACCATGAAGAAAAGTATGTTGTTTGTGTGCAACGTATGCAGAGAAGTAAGATGTATTCCTGTCGACTCGTACCAGCGATATGTTACAATAATAATGAAGGTGGAAGCTTAAGTTGTTTGATTGAAAATGACTAGAGTTTGAAACTGACCAATGCATTGATAGTAAAAACAGTACTAAAGCATACCTGGAGCATTGTTTTCATTTTCAAACAACTGTACAATCGCTGTACGGTTTACTGGTAACATATGCATATTTTTGTCGGAGTGGGATTCGAACCCAGATTTTCCGCATTATGCGAGCTTTCGCTTTAACCGCCTCACCCATCCGAACAAGCCTCCAGAACCGACCCAAACTTCCGTATGTCCTAGTGTCTACGTCCCATAGAGCTCGCATACAAATCGTATGATTCATGCACAGGGAGAAACATTGTTTTGCTCATCAGACTGCCTTGATTTGGCAGAAAACACGACAGTGCAGAGTCTGTACTTGACAGTGTCTGTAAAATTTGGTGCAATGTTCTTTCAGACATGGATACATGTCAGTGACCTCAAAGACGGCTAAACGCATAGGTGCTCTGCCGTGACTTATTGTGGCAACCGCTAATCCAGCGGCGACTCGGCGCAGCCCGTCAGCTGTGCGTGTCAATGGGCGGTGAACGGCCGCCTGGCGGAAGATGCTGTGCCGGTGACTGCGGTCGGTCGATAAGGCAAGCCGTGTGGCGGCCGCAGCAGTCTGTGCCGGGTAATTGTGTGGTCGATAGCCGCGTCCGCCGGCCTCGCAGGTGCCTTCCGTCAGCCGTCACTGCTGCCCGCTGCCCTCTGCCCGCTGCACTCAACGTCGTAAACATTTTCACGACCACCTCAGCAGCGATAGTGAACATCACCTGCCAAAGTTGCAGTTCCCAAAGCGTGACTACTAACAAGGGAAACTCCCCACCGCACCCCCCTCAGGTTTAGTGGTAAGAATGCCCTCTGTATAGCCGTCAAAAACCGAACACAGGTCAAGCATGAAAACAAGAAGAAAGTGTGCTGGACTGCGAAAAAGAAAGCGAAATACACTCCTGGAAATGGAAAAAAGAACACATTGACACCGGTGTGTCAGACCCACCATACTTGCTCCGGACACTGCGAGAGGGCTGTACAAGCAATGATCACACGCACGGCACAGCGGACACACCAGGAACCGCGGTGTTGGCCGTCGAATGGCGCTAGCTGCGCAGCATTTGTGCACCGCCGCCGTCAGTGTCAGCCAGTTTGCCGTGGCATACGGAGCTCCATCGCAGTCTTTAACACTGGTAGCATGCCGCGACAGCGTGGACGTGAACCGTATGTGCAGTTGACGGACTTTGAGCGAGGGCGTATAGTGGGCATGCGGGAGGCCGGGTGGACGTACCGCCGAATTGCTCAACACGTGGGGCATGAGGTCTCCACAGTACATCGATGTTGTCGCCAGTGGTCGGCGGAAGGTGCACGTGCCCGTCGACCTGGGACCGGACCGCAGCGACGCACGGATGCACGCCAAGACCGTAGGATCCTACGCAGTGCCCTAGGGGACCGCCCCGCCACTTCCCAGCAAATTAGGGACCCTGTTGCTCCTGGGGTATCGGCGAGGACCATTCGCAACCGTCTCCATGAAGCTGGGCTACGGTCCCGCACACCGTTAGGCCGTCTTCCGCTCACGCCCCAACATCGTGCAGCCCGCCTCCAGTGGTGTCGCGACTGGCGTGAATGGAGGGACGAATGGAGACGTGTCGTCTTCAGCGATGAGAGTCGCCTCTGCCTTGGTGCCAATGATGGTCGTATGCGTGTTTGGCGCCGTGCAGGTGAGCGCCACAATCAGGACTGCATACGACCGAGGCACACAGGGCCAACACCCGGCATCATGGTGTGGGGAGCGATCTCCTACACTGGCCGTACACCACTGGTGATCGTCGAGGGGACACTGAATAGTGCACGGTACATCCAAACCGTCATCGAACCCATCGTTCTACCATTCCTAGACCGGCAAGGGAACTTGCTGTTCCAACAGGACAATGCACGTCCGCATGTATCCCGTGCCACCCAACGTGCTCTAGAAGGTGTAAGTCAACTACCCTGGCCAGCAAGATCTACGGATCTGTCCCCCATTGAGCATGTTTGGGACTGGATGAAGCGTCGTCTCACGCGGTCTGCACGTCCAGCACGAACGCTGGTCCAACTGAGGCGCCAGGTGGAAATGGCATGGCAAGCCGTTCCACAGGACTACATCCAGCATCTCTACGATCGTCTCCATGGGAGAATAGCAGCCTGTATTGCTGCGAAAGGTGGATATACACTGTACTAGTGCCGACATTGTGCATGCTCTGTTGCCTGTGTCTATGTGCCTGTGGTTCTGTCAGTGTGATCATGTGATGTATCTGACCCCAGGAATGTGTCAATAAAGTTTCCCCTTCCTGGGACAATGAATTCACGGTGTTCTTATTTCAATTTCCAGGAGTGTAGAAACAGTTCACGGTCCAAAAACAAAAAGTGCAATATGGAGCATCTCGGAACAGAAATTGTGTCGTGGTTAAGTGGTTACTGTGGGGGAAGCGCAAGTGGGCCAGCCGTGTTCAAACCTTTGGCCTGCAAATTTTTTTTCTTTTTCTGTTCGCTTTATTCAAATTTCTGTCTGTGTCATGGTGTAACGTCCGTATGCATCAGCAAGTTGTAAGGTGGGTACCTACATTGAAGAGTCAGACAAACTGTTACACCGGCCTAATAGCGTGTAGGGCCCTAGCGAGCACGCAGAAGTGCCACAACACGGCGTGGCATGGACTCGATTAATGTCTGAAGTAGTGCTGGAGGCAACTGACACCATTTATCCTACAGCGCTGTTCATAAATCCGCAAGAGTACGAGGGGGTGGAGATCTCTTAAGAGCACGTTGCAAGGCATCCAAGATATGCTCAATGAGGTTCATATCTACGGAGTTTAGTGACCGGCGGAAGTGCTTAGAAGAGTGTTCCTAGAGCCACTCTCTAGAACATCTGGATGTATGGGGTGTCGCAGTGTCCTGCTGGAATTGTCCTAGACCGCCGCAATGCACACTGGACATGAGTGGATGCCGGAGATGCTTATGTACGTGTGTCACCTGTCAGAGTTGTATCTAGACTTATCAGGGGTCCCACACCACTCCAACTGCACACGGCCCACACCATTACAGAGGGTTCACCGGCTTTAAAACTTTGAAATGTGTGGTAAGGACTTGTGGGAGAAAACTGCTGAGGTCATCGGTCCCTAAGACTACACACTGCTTAATCTGACTTAAACGAACTTATGCTATGGACAACACACACACCCATGCCCGAGGGACCGTGTTCACCAGCTTGTACAGTCACCTGCTGACATGCAGGCTCCATGGATTTATGAGATTGCCTCCATACCCCTACACGACCATTTCTGCGATTCAATTTGAAATGAGACTCGTCTGACGAGTCAACATGTTCCCAGTAGTCAACAGTCCAATGTCGGTGTTGAAGGGTCCAGGTGAGGGGTGAAGCATTGCGCCGTGCAGTCAGCAAGAGTACACGAGTGAGATTTCGCCTCCAAAAGCCCATATCGATGATGTTTCGCTAGTTCGCACGTTGACACTTGTCGAAGGCCCATCAATTTGCGGAACGGTTACAATTCTGCCACGCTGAACGATTCTCTTCAATCGTATTTGGTCCCGTTCGTGCAGAATCTTTTTTGCGGCCGCAGAGATGTCGGAGTTTTTTGTTTTACCGGACTCCTGCTTTCACGGTACACTCGTGAAATGATCGTATGGAAAAATCCCCACTTCATTGCTACCTCGGAGACGCTGTGTCCCATCGCTCGTGCGCCAACTATAACACCACCTCCAAACTCAGTTAAAGCTTGATAACCTGCCATTGTGGCAGCAGTACCCGATCTAACAACTGTGCCAGACACTTGTTGTCTTACATAGGCTTTGCCGAGCGCAGCGCAGTATTCTGTCTGTTTACACATCTCTACATTTGAATACTCACGCCTCCACCAGTTTCTTTGGCATTTCAGTGTATAATGACAGTTGATATCAGCCGAAAGGAAGTGGATTTCGAATGTGAGCCGCAAACGATTGATGACAAGGCGACAAGTCAACCGAATCCTCCAGACGTCTGGTGTATCACACATGGCATTAGTGACACTGCTTGTAGCATCCGATACGAGTGTCTTACCGACGCACCTGATTTGTAGGACTTTTATGTGGGTGAGATATGGCTCCTCGTCCGATATAGGTGTTCGTATGAAAGTGAATGTTCTAACTCACAAGAAAATGGTGAAAACATGATAGTTTGACCCATGCTGTGCAAGAAATCAACGCAACAGTTTTTCAATCACACAGTTTCTCTGTGCTGTATCAAAACATACGTTTTTAACGTTTTTGAAATTGCGTTCCGTTTCGGAGGTCTTGACTCTTTAATTACTTTGTTGTAACATAGTTGAAAACCGTTTATTTGTTGTTTTCATTTCAGTGAGACATCTGTGTGGTATCTCGCCCGATCTCACTATTCATCACGTTATTGTGACTGCAACGTATTCTTACTGCATTACTCTTATTCTATAACCAATGTTTAGCACGACAGCTTTCAAGACCACTGAAAGAGAACAAACATTTCAGTGAGCAGACGGACAGTTCAAAATGTGGAAAAAAAGCACAATGGAGTTACCAACATGGCAGCCCAACACCGTAACCACTTACCCATGACGCCGTTGCTATTTCGGGGTGGCCCTTTATTGTATTTCTTGTTCTTGGATAGTTCACTGTTTCTGTTTTGCTTTCTTTTCACAGTTCAGTACACCTTCTTCCCGTCTCCATACTTCATGCTTGACCTGTTTTTGACGGGATATCCATAGGGATATCTTACAAAACGGGGTTCGATGGGTAGTTTCCCTTGTACGAAAGTAAGCCATGTGTGAGGAAAAGAACATTACATATCTCAAGAAGCTTTTTTGCGCTGATATAGGGAACGAATCAAACAAGTAACCAATCAAGAAACTGTTACTGGGACTAAAAGAAGAAGAAATATCTGTACCACTGTCACGGTGAAAAACGTTTCGGTTTCAAGCTAAAACTATGACAACTGGTGATATGTCGTATATTCCCAAAAATAATGTCCATCTGACCACAATATACACTGTCCAAGTTCTAAGCCGATCCACCCCATTGAAATTGACCAACGTTAAGTCTCTGAGTCACACTAACATAACGAAAATTTAATTTAAAAAATTTTACAAAATAGATTTTCATCATCGTAGTAAGCAGCGAATACAAGAAGGTGAATGATCTTAGAAAATCAGCCACCTAGTTGCAAGTCTAGACGTTTATTAACAGCTCCTGACCACGGTTCCAAGAAGTGAAAAATTGTCTTCTACAGAAGTACATGGACACGTAAAATCATATATCGGTGACGACATATTACAGAGCGAAGAAGCACATGTCAATTAAAATGGTATGTGCGACCATCAGTAAAATCAAATAAAGTCCCTTAATAAGCATTGCCATTGGAGCTGCAGGCGGTAAGGTACCAGTCACATATAGGCCGTTTCACTGCCTTCTAATTTCATTTAGAGTCGTGCTCAAAAGTATCCGAACGACCTGAATTGCATTTCGCCTGATTCTCATGCAACCCACATAAAGCAGCTGTCTAGCAGGTCCTCTAATCGCTCCTTGGTACAGTCGCTTGACTATTGAAAATGGTTCCAACAAGTCACCACTAGAAAACACTGCTCTGTATCGTAATAACTCAAGATGTAAAGAAATACCACGATACTACAAATATCAGGGAACACCTTATCACAGATAAGACTGTCCTTAAGGCTTGTAAGCTCACATTTATTACAATAAATGACATACCTGAAATGTTACCACTGTCATTATTACGTCAGATAGTTAATGCACGTAGTAAGTTCGACTTACTCATGATTTCCTCTTCAAAGTAACATACCGTACTTATTATTTAACACAAAATGAGATTAAACATTTAAGTTATTCATGAGCAGCTAGTTGAGAATATGTATGAACTTCAAATGACACGACGAACCGTCTCGTTCTGCATATGGATTCAAACCCAGGTCATGTAGACTAAGCAAAGATATCGTGACTGGCGGAAACTAGCAGTCATTCATGGTTAGGCATACAGAGAGTGATATACCTCGATTTTAGACAGTATAAGTTAACAAATGTCAACTTTAAATCGCAAAACGTAAACATTTTTAACGGATGCGAATTCCTACCCAGCATCTATTGTCCCTGTTAACGAACTACGAGAGGTCTTAAATATTGCTTCTTCACAAGTAACTTACTTGAATTGCCGTGAGGTACAGCTTTGCGTTGGACAGGGATTCGAACCCAGAACCTAATCGGATAGATATCGACGCACAATCAACTGTGACATTTCGGATTTTCTCGGCAGTAATTAGATGTTTTAACTGAAATGACGAGACGAAAAATTAACTTTTTCCTTCCCATGACTCCAACCCGGCACCTATCGCTGTTATATTCTGGAGAAAATTAACGTTAAATATGGGTTTGTTGCACCAGCAGCGACATGTGAGCATGTTTGAACTAGAAATAATATGACGAAGAGTTCAGTGCTGACTGGGAATAAAGCTCCACATATATCGTTGTTGACTACACACAAAGAGACGTCAGGTACCGAATTTTACATAATGAAATCTCTAGTGCCGGCCCAGGATTCGAACCCATTCACGCGCAATATGTGGAGATGTCGAGGAATCTGCAGTTTTGAACAAACAACAAAACGTCTGTGAATGAGTTTCTTAGTTTTGAGTACACTCACTAAAGAAATATAAAAACAATTATGAGAGTTACTGATTTATGATGCTTAGTTTGCAGTCAGTTCTGAGTATTATTAGTAACTACGCTCCAATCCCTAAACGTAATTACAGAAATGCGAATCAGACGCATTGCATATTCCAGGCCGTAGAAGCCGCGACTTGGAGACACCAGCTATGGTCACTTCCCAGCCCGCTGTACGATCACATCGGTTCGTCTTCTTCCTGCTGGTACTGTAACTGAGATTTGGCAACAAGGCAACGTATGTTTGGCAACTCTGTGCTCGACGAGTTACTTCCTGGTGTGCACGGAATTAAGCCTCGAAGTTTACTTGATTTTATCTGTCATTTCCATTGAATAATCTGAGTTATTATCGCTTGAGGTGTAACAAAAGATTGTAAATGTACGGTTTTCAGCCCAGGAAAGTCGTTGCACGTGGAAATCGCAACTAATTTCGTCCTTTAAATAGCGGTTTACTAGTTCTAGCCTCTATGGATCTCGTAAGAGGAAACTAAGGCACGTACTTCTTCGCCAGCTCTGTGGTAACGTGCTGACCTGTGAAAAGCGTCTGTTATGGTTCCAGTTTCATTGACTGTAACGTTTTTATCCCTTCTGTGAAAGAGCTACAAGCACTCAGATCAAACATCGATAAGGAAATCGCAAGAAAATACTTTCGGCTCGTAGTGCAATGGTGAAAAACTGACAATGCTGCACAACAGGTAACTCCTCCTCCCGCCGCTGACAAGCAAATTTTGCGTTTCTGGGAACACAAAATTTGTTTTTGAAATGCTACATTTGCACTGCACGACGTTTTCAACAAAGAGATAGAGCAATGGAGTAGCTCAAGTGGAAAGAAACACTTCCTATTTAAATTTCTGCATCCTACACTGTCGGCAGTTCTGTGTAGGTGGCAGTTACGTGATTTTATTTCGGTGACTACAAAATAAAGTCGAATGTATGCAATGGGTAGCCGGGGCAGCTAGTTCGTGGTGATTCGGTCAACCAAGTACATGCATTTCCTGAACATGGTGCAAATTACTACAGGGACCCAGGATTTCTTAACCAGTGTGGCGCAATGGCGTTATGATAGCAAACTGAGCCACAGAGAAGATCGTTTAGTGGTCTGTTGGACTGATGATATGTTTGTATATCTATTGTCTGGATTCGATTCCAACTTTTGTCAATGATTTTAGATAGGGAGAGACAGATTCCATTCTCTTCTGGCTACACCAAATAAAGAAGATATAATGGCATTGTGATCTGAAATTAACATCAAAAATGATATTCCTTCTCTACCAAGTAGACGTTAGGTTGAACCACAATAAAGTCTGGAGTGGCGACATGTAGAAACTCGATCACCAGTAACCTTTCTTATACTAGTTATTTATTTCTAGTGACGAAACAAACGCTATGTAGGCTCACAGACCACTTATTCCATCTTTTATCTGAGCTTCTGTATGTCAATAAAATTGGTTTTGAAATGGGAATGCAACTCAGACAGTCCTTAACGCGGAATTTGATCCCTTCGTTACAATACAGCTCGGCTACAACTTGTTGTTTGTTCAAAACTGCAGATTCCTCGACATCTCCACATATTGCGCGTGAATGGGTTCGAATCCTGGGCCGGCACTAGAGATTTCATTATGTAAAATTCGGTACCTGACGTCTCTTTGTGTGTAGTCAACAACGATATATGTGGAGCTTTATTCCCAGTCAGCACTGAACTCTTCGTCATATTATTTCCAGTTCAAACATGCTCACATGTCGCTGCTGGTGCAACAAACCCATATTTAACGTTAATTTTCTCCAGAATATAACAGCGATAGGTGCCGGGTTGGAGTCATGGGAAGGAAAAAATTAATTTTTCGTCTCGTCATTTCAGTTAAAACATCTAATTACTGCCGAGAAAATCCGAAATGTCACAGTTGATTGTGCGTCGATATCTATCCGATTAGGTTCTGGGTTCGAATCCCTGTCCAACACAAAGCTGTACCTCACGGCAATTCAAGTAAGTTACTTGTGAAGAAGCAATATTTAAGACCTCTCGTAGTTCGTTAACAGGGACAATAGATGCTGGGTAGGAATTCGCATCCGTTAAAAATGTTTACGTTTTGCGATTTAAAGTTGACATTTGTTAACTTATACTGTCTAAAATCGAGGTATATCACTCTCTGTATGCCTAACCATGAATGACTGCTAGTTTCCGCCAGTCACGATATCTTTGCTTAGTCTACATGACCTGGGTTTGAATCCATATGCAGAACGAGACGGTTCGTCGTGTCATTTGAAGTTCATACATATTCTCAACTAGCTGCTCATGAATAACTTAAATGTTTAATCTCATTTTGTGTTAAATAATAAGTACGGTATGTTACTTTGAAGAGGAAATCATGAGTAAGTCGAACTTACTACGTGCATTAACTATCTGACGTAATAATGACAGTGGTAACATTTCAGGTATGTCATTTATTGTAATAAATGTGAGCTTACAAGCCTTAAGGACAGTCTTATCTGTGATAAGGTGTTCCCTGATATTTGTAGTATCGTGGTATTTCTTTACATCTTGAGTTATTACGATACAGAGCAGTGTTTTCTAGTGGTGACTTGTTGGAACCATTTTCAATAGTCAAGCGACTGTACCAAGGAGCGATTAGAGGACCTGCTAGACAGCTGCGTTATGTCGATTGCATGAGAATCAGGCGAAATGCAATTCAGGTCGTTCGGATACTTTTGAGCATGATTGTACATTTTAATGTGAAGACATTTACACTTTGCCCAGCTTCAGTGACAATATTTTTTACTGGTGTTTATTTCGTATTCCTGATGGTCACACTTACCGTGTTACTTTACATGTGCTTGTTTGCTCCGAAATTTGTAGGCGACCATAACTCATTTTTTGTGTGCATGTACTTCTGAAGAAGATAATTTTACAGTTACTGAGATCGTGGTTAAGTGTTGTTCACATACCTTTATAACTGCATCTCGTTCGCCAATTTTCTCAAATCATTCATTTACTTTAACAGCTATATTCAAAATTTTAATAGAAAAAAATATTGGCAAAAACTAAACAATCGTTTTTCGGAAATAGTTCACTTTGAAATAAAATTTTTAAATTTTTCAATAATTTAAATTTTTTGTCGTAGAAATTAACAAATATAAGAACAAATTGGCAAAAAGTAAACGAGCTATTGTCTTAATGAAGTAATTTCACTTTGGAACCAGTGGTATAACACTTTTCAACCGCCTGTCGTTTCTCACTTATTATCAGACACAATCCCACGTCTCGACACTTTGATTCTTAATGTCCAAGACAAATAATAGTCCCAAAGAACAAGCAAAATCGGGCATAAAATTTAACATTATGTGTCAGAACTACATACTGTCTCGGTGACTTCATTTCGAATCGAAGTTGTGCAAACTCAAATTTATATTACAATAAATTCAGATATACTTACTTTCACTGTCAATTATCTCCTCAATATGATCACTACAAAAAACACATGTCACACTCTCCTACAATCACGTAGCACTATCTTCGCGTCGACTGTTGCTTTCAACGCTGAAAGTGAATGCCACAGTGGACTAAGTTCGTACAAATGCTTCAGTGTACCAAACGATTCTCTCTCTAGAAACAGTATCGGTGTTTTTATGCAAAAGACACTGATAATTTCAAAAAGAAGTGATTTCAGACTTAAAGCGGCCTCTGAGACCAGTATTGTCACACGTTACACGCTCAACGGTCCCATGCATCTTTCGGTAGAAGACTGGTGCTTTATCTGTAGATGGAGATCATATGTTCCACCCAGTTCTAATCTTCATTTGGCACTTTCTGACAAGATGTTTCTTCCTGGATAAACAGACATACTGATACCACAAAACAGGGCCAAAAGGGGTTTTCGTAATCGTATTCACTACTCACATACAGATATGTTTTATGTCTAACTTTCCTCTATTCTCAGATATTTATTTATTCTTTCAAATGTAACTACAATATTTGTCCAGTGTGGTTACACTATATTTTACAGTACTGTAACTCAGGGTACATTCCTACAACTGTGCTCATCCACTCAACGGAAAGTTACGTTGAATTCGTTATTGAATGTTCTGCAAGAAATTGCATAGTAGTTTATATTTGTGTTCAAGAAGACGTGTCCAACGTAGTCCAAAACGTATGAAACATGACCTTTACCATTATCATGTTTGTGTTTAAGAATTACTGTGACTCCCACCTGCCGACACACGTAAGATTGAATTTGTTGTTTGTAGAGGTACTAAATGTTCAAATGTGTGTGAATTCCTAAGGGATCAAACTGTTGAGATTATCGGTCCGTAGACTTACACACTACTTAAACTAGCTTACGCGAAGGACAACACAAACACCCATGCCCGAGGGAGGACTCGAAACTCCGGCGGGAGGGTCAGAGCAATTCGTGACATGGCGCCTCTAACAGTGCTGCCACTCCGTTCGGCTGTAGAGACACTTCACAATCGTTTAGCGACTAGCATAGTTTACTTAGTATCAATATTATCTTGCCAAATCCATCGAAGCCTGACTCATACCTACCCTACGCTTTGCCTTCAAGACACATACAAGCTCGCACTTTTTCTTGCTGTAGATGCTACACTTGAGATTTTTAAACATGCAGATAGTTGTAGGTTGGAGTGGATAGAGCTGAAATAGAGAATGGATCGGCTTTTGGAAATGAAGGGAGAGGAGTGTGTTAATAGGGAAGAGAGGGCATTGGAAGAGAGTGTATTCAAAATTTAATATATTTTGTATGGGATCTAAAATTTAAAAACCTCTCTCACACCGGCCTGATTTAGCTTCACTGATCTGGATAGTAAAAACATGCGTATATTAAGGGAATTTTAATTGACAAAGCAGGCTTATCATATTCACACAGTTCAATACTGTTCTATCCTGATTAAATTAAGCTTAACTTAAATTCCATAAGGCAGTGAAGCAATTTCGAAGTCTCGGTGCGACGAAAATTGTCAGTCGACCTCCTGGAAACATTTGTAATAATTATTAACTTTCGGTGATCACATGGGGAAGACCGGAGATCTGCTGGGAAGACCGTGTTAGCCTATTTATTTGAAGTAACTGGATATCTTGAGCATACAAAACGGCAGGTTCGTCCAGTGTAAATCAGACGTTCCCCACTGATCCCGTGCAACACAGCGTAGTAAGCAGACACTGTCAATAATAATAATCCGTTAAATAATACGCGAACACACTTACTTTAGTTTAGTTCATGTATTAAATTCCTTCTCATACAGAATCTCGTCAAGATGGCGACTAGCTCAACAATACATACATATACATCCTTCTTTCACGACTAATCGGCAAGAAGTCTCTATTCTTTTTCCTAAGAGAAAACATAGATAGCAGAGAAGCTATTCCATGGAGTAAATGGACACTCCAAGGAATAATTGGGCTTGAAACCAATTTGCATTGAAAATCGGTAAGATAAGAAGAGATATTTCGAGATATGTACTGAGTTATATAATTTATAAAATTTCTGAAAACATCACGGAGAGACCGCTGCAAGAGACATTACAAAAAGTTAGCGGGGAGGGGGGAGGAGTGGGAGTGAGAGGAACGGTGGTGAGGGAGGAGGAGGAGGGGGAGCTGGAGGGGAGGAAAGACACAGGCAGCTGTGCGTCCCCACACTCGACAGAAAGTAATGAGTCATACTCCCGATGTAAAGCTGTTCATAGCAAATGTGGCAAGGATGGTGGCTTATGTTATGTGCCATGACGCCGTGAGTGCATGTTCTCTCATTTAAAGAGTAATGTCATTAAGGGTCTACAGCAGATATTCATGGAAGAACGATTCCTTCATCTGGTCATTATGGCAGTGACATATTTTGGAAATAGTGTCGTATGGAAGACTCTGTATTAAGCGTTATGGTGATACCTACTGTATCTTCAATTTCGAAAGCCCTCTGCTTTAAATGTGTGATATTTGGACTTAAGCTATTAAACTATTTAGTAACTATACAGCGGTTCTCTGATCTATCAAAATGGTGCTAAGCTTCTAGTTGTTACGGGGAATCAGTGGTAGAACCTCACGGTGGAAATCGACGCGGCAAGCTAATTCAGTAGTGAGGTAATATTTTTTTGCTTTTTGTATTAGTCTGAACTGTGATGAACGTGTTGCGACAGTTAATCTATCGTCGCACGCATCACTGCCTGACTGAATAATTTACAACATCTGCATCAGTACACCGCAAGCCACCTGACGCTATGTGGCGGAGGGTACTTCTGGTACCACTAAGTGACACGACTTTCCTGTTCCAACCGCGAAAGGTGCGTGGGAAGAATGACTGTCGGTAAGCCGCTGTGTTAGCTGTAATGTCTCGAATTTTCTCGTTGTGGTCGTTTCGCGAGACGTACGTGGGAGGAAGTAATATGTTGTCAGACTCTTGCAGAAAAGCGCTCTTTCGAAATTTCAAAGGTAACCACTCCGTGATGCACATCGCCTCTCGTATAGTATCTGCAACAGCAGTTTGTTGAGTATCTCTGTAATGCTCTCGTGCCAACTAGACGATTCCGCGACCAAATGCACCACTTGTCGTTGGACTTTGGCTCAGACAAGAGTTCTCCCAGGTAAGGATTATGAATAATACTCAATAATCGGTCGAAACAGTGGTTTGTAACCACTTCTTTAACGCATGAATTACGTTCATAGGAATTACGATCGTATGAATTACATTCGTATGTATCTTTATCTGGTGTCTGTGAGCCTTGGTGAGCTGGCGGCAAGTGTTATTTTGTTCATATATCGTTGATATCGATTGTGGTTGAGCTAAGCTATCTTTGCTTGTCTCGTGTCTTATCTTCCGGGTTGGCGGGTGAAGGGATTTTGGTTGTGAGCCTTCGGCGGGTAACCCTCGAGATCTCGTGACATTCGCTGGGAGACGAGTGTCAACGGCTACCGAACGAGCGTGATGACCGTTACATGTCGTGGTGTGAAACTGGTTGGCCGTTTTGGCAACATGGGTAGCTTGGAGATACAAGTTCTGTGACTTCACTGGGAACAAAATCTGAAGTGAAGCGGTGAAGCTGTGGAATCCGCTCCTTCGTATTGTGTACATGATATGAAGTAAGTAGTCGTAATTGTGTTTTGTTGACCGGAGCACTCAGATGCATTTAAATTTTATTATTATGGTGAGACTTTCATAGTGGAACTTTAAGATGGTATGGCAGAGTTCAGTTGGCCTAGTTAAATGGTAGCCGTTATTCGAAAGTTTTCTCAGAAGTTTTACTAGTGCTGTGTGTCTCTCGTAATCGAATGATTTTATGTTGGCGTTTTCAAAGCCTGCTCTCTATTAATACAGCTGTCCATGTGTAAAATACTTAAGGTCCAAGTTGCGAAATTGTCAGTAATGTAACGTGTTCCTTTACACGCTTACCCATATATCGAGTCAAAGGTCCTGGCGAGTGTTTCTATGTTTCAGAGTTATAGGAATGTCTTTGTGATTCGCTCAAAAACCTGTGATTGTGCCAGCGCCTTGACGGGGAGTGAAATGTCATTCGAGGTCTAGGCCTCGCAGCGTTTAAGAACCTGGCCACTACCGGAAGTTGTTTACGTACCGCCTAACAAAGTTTAGTATTTATCTTCCTTCCGCAAAGGAGGGTTAAGCTGATAGATATATAAATATGTATTGTATGTAACCTGTTCTTCTACCAACCTGTTCCTTAAATATTAGCGATTGGCAACTGGCTAACCTCTAAATTGCACAGCATTTGCTAAGTTCCTTGCGCAGCTCTTTCTAGTAGTCTTTTATTTACACTTCAGATCACGTGAACATTCATTTTTAAAGATCAGTGTTTGTGCTGTAGGTTTTATGTAAGTGGTTCTGTCATATTATGTAATTGGATCTTAGCTTGTCACTAGTGTTAACGTGTTATTAAGTTACCCTTCATTGGTAACTGTTTTCGTCATATGTATTTTGAGGGATATCCTGTATGGGAGTTTGAATTTATGATGTTTGTCAGTAATTCTGTTTTCTTAATAAGAGAAAATAAAGCGAGGGGTATTAGTGCCCAGCAACGTTAAGTTTGTAATTGACCTTTTAACAAGTGCTTCTTCAACGGATTGAAATAGTAAGTTCATATGGGTATTTTAGTGAAGAATGTTAAGTGTGGCCATCTTAACGTACTAACTGGTTTTAAGGAGTTTCATGAAGTGGCTATGTGAAGTAATTGATAATTGCTATGCTTAAGGTTTCTGTAAATGCCTGGTACATTAAGTTTTTTATAACTTTCTCTTAAGGGATTGTTTATTTGAGTACCGAGTACGTTGGGTTTCAAACTGTATTTGCGAAGCTTTATCTAGTGGCTCATCCAGAATTTTTTATTGTCAAACCCTTAAAAGGCGCAATGTCAATAAACTGTCTTAATTATAAATTGTGACCACCAACCATGATTCCATCCCGCTTCCTCTTTTATGGTATCTAAGATATGATGGGTAAGCGAGGTACGAACAAGGAACCACGTACGAGTGTGCTTTTTCTACTAGCTGTTTTATGTTGTCATTCCTAGATATTTTGCGGTGGTTATTGTTTCCAGCAGTTTGTCATCAGCGGTGTAGATGTACAACTGTGAAGTGTATGCGCAATATACCACATTTACTTACGTCTAGGGTCAACTGGCAGTCCCTCCACAATTCATCAATCCTCTGTCGGTCATTCTGAATATCGTTAGTCTTCTGGCACTGCTACTTTCTTGTAGACCACGTATTCGTCTTCGAACGGCCTTAAATAGCTTCCAACGCATTCTACTAGATTATTTGTGTACAATGTAAACAGTAATGGACGTATCACACTTCGTTGGGATACCCCAGAAATTAGCTTCACATCTGTCGATTTTGTTCCGTTTAGAGAGACCTGCTGAATACTATTTGCAAGGACGTTTTGAGTCCAATAGCAAATCTCATCCGATACTCGGTAATTTCGTATTTTTTAAAACTAAACGGCAATGTCAAATGCCTTCCTTAAATCGAGAAACACGGCACCAACCTGAGCATCGATGTCTATAGAATTTTGGATCTTATGGAGGAAAGAGCGAGCTGAGTTTCCCTTGATCTCTATTTTCGGATTTTAGTTCTCGAGAAGCGTCATCGTACCTTAGCACAAAACGCGCTCCATAATTCTACTTGCTGTAACCTAAATTCATTATTTTACGGCCCTCTTGGTACATGAAGTGAGACCATTCGACACTGCTGAAGGTGACCCTGGCAGCAGAAAGACATGATAAGCCATCAACTACAACTATTGGCAAAGGATTCAAAATAGATCTATCAAGACGACGATCTTCCCCCTCCCCGTCCCCCTCCACCCCCACCCCCTCATCCGACTCCATCCCTCCGAAGAGCCATTTCCCAACACTCAAGCCACCTTCACAGCGCCCAGGTTTCGACCTGAGGCCGCACATTTTCCACTGGAGACACAGTGTGGCAAGTGTAATTTGCATGGCTGTCCACCAAGCTGATGCGTCATCCAGCCATCGCTCACTTTGGCTACAAACACACCGGTGGCGTCTCGCTTGGCGGCTAGATGCCTCGCGACTCGTCTGGTGCAAAGTGCCTGGATAATTGGTGGCCACACCGAAGCATCGACGGCAGTCGCCATAGGAGCGTTGCCTGTTAGTATTGTGGAATGCCTCTTTCAGTGGTGTGTCTGAAAATGCTTGTTGCAGGAAACATTTCTTTGAAATACGGACTGGTGCGGAAACTACCATCATTCTGGGTACATAGTATTAATTGTGAGACAAATGAACGCTGAGAACTCAACATGTTCTACAAAACAGTTTTGGAGTTTCAAGACACATTTTTAGGATATTTACGAACGACTTTAAAATCGTTCGACATACTTACAAGGCTATTACAGATAAACTACAAAAACCGTTCAAGAATTACAGTTCTTGTATGTCTTTTGAATATATCTTCGCGCTTGTTTGAAGAGTCACAATTAAAAAAAGAAATACTAAAATGAACTCCCAAGCCGGCCGGTGTGGCCGTGCGGTTCTAGGCGCTTCAGTCTGGAACCGCGTGATCGTCACGGTCGCAGGTTTGAATCCTGCCTCGGGCATGGATGTGTGTGATGTCCTTAGGTTAGTTAGGTTTAATTAGTTTTAAGTTCTAGGGGACTGATGACCTCAGATGTTAAGTCCCATAGTGCTCGGAGCCATTTCAACCATTTTTTGAACTCCCAACATAGAGATTCGAGTACTTTCGAAAGTGGAAGCCAGTCATCAACAGATGAAGATGGTATGCTGTTTCAAGATTTTCAATACCTGGAGATTCCAGATGCTCCTCTGATATTTTAAGAAAGGATAAAAACACTGCACTCAGTCATAATCCCTTTGATTTTGATTATTCTTGCATATCCAGACTTCAGCTTTAAATAGCCATCTTCAGTGCTAACGCACAATGAAAGTATAGAGTCAGAATGATTTAATAACAGAAAACAAAACATCAGGTTATCCAATACAAATGATCCATGCTACCATGTTGGTGAATTGCCACCCAGAAAACTCGCAGCAGTACAGGTCACCACGTGGTGTTTTACTTATTAAATACTTACTTTATTTCTTTTACTTATTTTTATCTAAATAAATTCCGATTCTGTAATATCCACGTATTTTAGCACTGAAGCTGGCTACTTATAGCTGAAATCTGGATGTTCGAGAATTATTAAAAACACGAGGGATACCACTGATTGCTGCTTTCCTGTCCTGTCTTACATAAATTCACCGTCTCATGACAAAGGGACGGAAGAACCTGGAGACGAGAGAAACCATTTCCAACACACCCACTTGGTTTGTCTGATTAAGTAACAGACTATGAGGCAAAGACATTTAAAGGTAATAAGACCAGTAGAGGATGGGTGCCATTTAAAATGTTACAAGGTGTGATGGAAATCACAGATGGTGGTGGCAATGACTGTGCTCCACCACGAAATTGGATGGCAGTGAATGGGGTGTACCGAGTGGGGAAAAGCAGTGCTGCCAGCGCAAATTTTCTTATTGGACAGATCACAAATGCTTCTTCAATACAACTTCACAAAGAATGTGTAAACGTGACCAGTGAGCTACACAGAGGCCAATCAGCACAATGGTAAGCCATTGGGAGGTGGAAAAGGAACCAGAGAATCAATGGGATGTGGTGACTATTTCAGAGGTCATAGTTTGGCGACCAGTGTAAGGAAAGAAGAAGGGCAGGGGAAGGGAGCAAAAGATTAATAGCAGAGAAAGTACGGTAGGCAGCAATAAAACAGGTCGTGGGTCACAAGAATTTGGTCAGCGAGGAGGTCCCAGCTAGACGAACAGGCACTGCTCTATGAAGGGTAATGTACATTAAAATCCTCAAGCGAAAGGAAAGAAGGGGAAGTTAATGAGGGAGGGCAGTTATGGCAGCGGGCATAGGTGGCCTGTCAGGATGGAGACAGAGATTGCCAACAATGACATCATAGTCCAAGTGGGCCTGGGCAGCAACTGCTTCCAATGCACACCACTGTGCAAGTGCCATCAGAAGCCCTCAAAAGCTCGACCCGTTCCAACACGATGCACGGAACCCACGACGAACTGGAGAGTGAACATCAGTAAAATGAGATTCCTGCAGAACCACACAAGCTTCTGAGTAAAAGTATCCATTACAGTTCCATTGCATAAGCATGGAATGGGGATAAAAATGCAGAGCAAGCGAGCTGGAGCCAGTCATGCCACTGAGTCACCATCGTTTACCAACGATGAAAGGTCAGACTCAGGTTGTGAGGTTGGAGTGTAATCACCAGGGACATGTTTGTTCTTCCTCTGTTTCACAGTTCGAGAAGGCAGAGTATGGAGAAAAAGGGAGACAGAGCAGGTTTCTGCAAGATCCTGAACTGAGAGAGAGTGGGCAGCCTTGGTGCACAAAGACGGTGGTTACTACAGCCAAGTTGTGGCAGCAGGACTTCAGCCTGTGAGGACCCATGGGTAGGGGACCTGGGAGGGAGCCCCATCACCGGTGGGCACTGAAGGAGGAGAACACTTCTCCCAGCCAAAACGGCAGTGGTACCCAGAGGGGAAGACATGGTTCCAGCAGGGGAGAGGAGGGGGGGGGGTGGAAGAGTAGATTAGAGGGATGTGGAAATGGGGTAAGGGGGAGGAAGGAGGAGGAAAGGACATAGCAGAGGCAAAGTTAGATGTCATCAGCATAGCTTGAAGATTGTGATAATCATCTTATTTCTGACGACCTTCAGTGAACAATAAACGATTAAGGGACTTATACCACTTTACCTTCTTTTCCTTCTTATTAACTGGGCAATCTGAAAAGTGTGGAGAGTGATGTATGACACCTAACACACACAGGCAGTGGAACACAGTGGCTCCCCTCATGGAGTGAGTGTCCACATTCACCACACAGGGGGTACTCCATACAATAGGAAGACATATGCCTCAAATGAAAACACCAAAAACACCTCAGGAGAGCCAGGACATAAGGCTTCACGTCACACGAATAACAATTAACCTTTGTTTTGTTAATAAAACCGCATCTTCGTGCTGCCACTTAATTTATTTTTCTCAGGCGCATTTCGCCTTTGTCTTTTTCAAGGCATCATCAGTGGCATCTATAACGATTAGTTTTGTTACTTTTAGATTACCAAACAGTTCATGTCGCGATTTTTTGTGTAAAAATGTAATTACTTACGATTTCCTGTGATCTGCGTTTCCTCTCATCTGGTCTGGCGGTCGCACTATCACTTTATCACAGTTATATAAGCTCAATTTTGAGTTCCGCCCCGTTTTTACACTGTTCACCGCATTTCTCCTTCTCTTTTGTAGTATACTATTATTCTTTTGGCACTCGATATAACTATTTCTTCGGACACTGTGCTTTTAACAACGTAAATATTGTAACTTCATTGCGTGTCTTCTCCTCTTTCGTGTGCTAACTACTTGTTGGCAATGTAATGAAGTATATGTTCAAAACCAACTTCTATTCATGATGTTTATATCATGCGTGTTTATGCGAGAGAGAGTGAGCTAAAGGGTGTGTATATGTGTTTCTTTTCCTTGTGTGTGTGTGTGTGTGCGCGCGCGCGCACGTGTGTGTGTGGCGGGGGGGGGGGGAGGGGAGGGGTTGAGTTGTAGGATGTTGAATATGAATGTGCTAGCTGTTGGCGAGTGGTTGAAAGCTTTGGTGAGAACTGATTTGACTTTTCATTTCAGTATTCTGTGGAGGGGTTCATGGGTAAGTGAGTGTAAAGGTGTTGGGGGGTATTATAATTATATTGGTTGGTATTCTTATATTAATCCTCTTTGGGATCGTTATTCTACTATTTTATCTATTAGTGTAAACAATGAATTATTTGTCATATGTAGTTGACCATTCAACAGGGTTTTCCTTTTTGCTTTGGTTTTCTGTGTGTAGTAATTTTCTTGCAGGGTTAGGATGTGTTTCTTACTGTTGATTATTTTCATGTCTTCTTCTCTTGGGGTTGGTTGGTTCAAATGGCTCTGGGCATTATGGGACTTAACTTCTGAGGTCATCAGTCCCCTAGAACTTAGAACTACTTAAACCTAACTAACCTAAGGACATCACACACATCCATGCCGGAGAGAGGATTCGAACCGGCGACCGTAGCGATAGCGCGGTACCAGACTGTAGCGCCTAGAACCGCTCGGCCTACCCGGCCGGCTCTTGTGGTTGGTTTGTGGTCATGATCTCTTAGGTGTTCTTCTAATGTGGAGTGGTTTATTCCAAATGTCCAGGCTCTCATGTGTTCTTTGCATCTGACATCAAGTGTTCTATCTGTTTTTCCTATGTATCGGTCTTAGTGTTACACAGTAGTTGACATATGCCCGCTTTCTGGTATATGTCTCTGTATTTTTCTTTTTTAGCTTTAGGGTGCATTTTTGTATAGAATTGTCTGTTGTGTATCATATGTTTATTCCCTGTCTTTTGTAAATGTCGGTAATTTTATGTGTTTTTGTTAGCATGTCATTGTGTTCCATCTTGTGTTGTCTTTCATCTTTTTCTAACTATCTCGTGTAGTTGTTAGGGAACTGTGTTTGGGTTTGATTCTGTTGTGTTGTTGTCTTTACTTTTGATGTTTAGCATTGTGATTGGTATTTTGTAACCATTGTTTTGTGCTATCTGTATTATTATGCCCGGTTCTTTATGGTAATTTTCTTTGGTGAGTCGCAGTGTTGGGTCTATGGAGCATGTGTCGACGTGCTGTTTGCTTTTGTGAGTGTGGTGGTTTCGAGAATTGGGGAATAGTAATGTCTGCTGCTGTGGGTTTATGATAAATTTCAAACATATGCTTATTTTTTTTTTATTGTTATATCCAGAAAGTTAATTTGGATGTTCTGTCCTCTATTAACTGTGAATCTTGTATTTTTATATATAATGTTGATGTGAGTATGCAGTTTTTCAATTCTTGTTTGTGGCTCATCTATTAAGCAAAGGATGTCATTTATATGCCTGAACCAAAATAATATGTTGTATTCCTTTGCTTCTATGTTTGTGAAAATGATCTCTTCAATGTGCTTTACAAAAATATTTGCTAAGACTCTGGAAACTGGGGACTCCATTGGTAAACCATATTATTGAAAATAAAATTCATTATTGAATTGGAAACCATTTTGTTCTGTTATGACCTTTATTAATGTGTCTATTTCCTTAATCTGTTCATCAGGGAGTTGACTGTAACTTTTCAGGTTTTTCTGTATGATTTCTATTGTTTCTAGAACTGGTAAGTATCAAATGAGAGGAGTGTTGCTGTGTCTGTGTTTTTTATATCTTTGTATTAGCTGTGTAGTGTTTTTAATGGTTCTGTATTCTTGAACTTTGAAATTTTCAGACAAAAATTTCAACATATATCCACTGAGCTTCTAACTAGGAGATTTTCTGAAAACCAGTCTCAAGAGGATTCGGTTTGTAGAGTTTTGGTTGACTTCAGAGTTCAGGTGCAGTGGGTTAATCTGTGTCAACATTCTTTTCTCCATGTTATCCAGTATTATGTCAATATTTTTCAGACTGTTTTTTGCTTTTGTCTGGAATATGTTTGTTGGGTCCGATTTTAATTTCGTAATCTTCATTTGTGAGATGAATTCTTGTGTTCTTTCTATGTATTGTTATTTGTCTATCAGCACTACTGTGTTCCCGCTGCCTGCTTTTGAAATGATAATATTTTCATTTTGATGTTTTGTCCTAAGATTTCTGAGTGTTGCAGATTCTGTGTTTTTGTTGTTTTTGTGTTGTTGTGTTTTTATACTGGTTATTATATTATGGATTACTTTTCTCACTAGTTCTCCAGTTAGTCAAATGTTGATACTGCTGTTTCCATTCCTAATTTCTCTTGTCAAAACACTTTCTGCTTCTACAACATGATTTTCCATGTAATCTTCATCTATTTCTTAATTTACATTGTGTTTTAATCCTTTCCCGACGATGTCTTCCTTCACTGCTTAATTATGTGGCTTTAAGTTTATCTCAGGTAGAATTTGTACGTGTTTTTCTTGGCTGTGTGTGAAGGTATTGTGTTGTGACTGGAGTTTTTTCAGTTCATTGATCTTTGTTTTACGAACTGTTTCCTATCTTTGAACAGCAGTTTTTGTGTGCTTCTCGACCTTGTTGACCAGATGATAGGAAACTGTCATATTATTAATTGTGTGTGCGAGATGAAAATGTGTCTTATATAACTCATAACTTAGCTCTTGTTCTTTAGAGTATAGGGATTTGATATCGTATTTTAAGTACATTTTCTGAGCAGCAAACATTGCTTTTTAGGTGTTGAGCGAAGAGTTTTTAATCTTTACATTGATACATTTAGGTACAAGATTGTTACATTTGCATATGTTGTTGAATTGTATGAGCTGTATGGTTGTATTGACGATCAGATGAAATCTTCTAAATTTCTGGTATAGACCACATGGAAATTCCTGGCATGGCGTGGATAACAACTTGTTTTTGGTTGATACTCTAAAAATAACAAAACTGTGTAGTTATAGATACCACTGATACTGAATTAGAGCAAGAAAAAGACGGAACGCCTCTGGGAAAAAAAATAAGTGGCAGCAGAAAAAGCAGTTTTACATACAAAACAAGTATTTCAGTGCTTGCTGCGGAGTATGGCCACGCAAGCAAACTTGCTACATATACACTCCTGGAAATTGAAATAAGAACACCGTGAATTCATTGTCCCAGGAAGGGGAAACTTTTTGACACATTCCTGGGGTCAGATACATCACATGATCACACTGACAGAACCACAGGCACATAGACACAGGCAACAGAGCATGCACAATGTCGCCACTAGTACAGTGTATATCCACCTTTCGCAGCAATGCAGGCTGCTATTCTCCCATGGAGACGATCGTAGAGATGCTGGATGTAGTCCTGTGGAACGGCTTGCCATGCCATTTCCACCTGGCGCCTCAGTTGGACCAGCGTTCGTGCTGGACGTGCAGACCGCGTGAGACGACGCTTCATCCAGTCCCAAACATGCTCAATGGGGGACAGATCCGGAGATCTTGCTGGCCAGGGTAGTTGACTTACACCTTCTAGAGCACGTTGGGTGGCACGGGATACATGCGGACGTGCATTGTCCTGTTGGAACAGCAAGTTCCCTTGCCGGTCTAGGAATGGTAGAACGATGGGTTCGATGACGGTTTGGATGTACCGTGCACTATTCAGTGTCCCCTCGACGATCACCAGTGGTGTACCGTCAGTGTAGGAGATCGCTCCCCACACCATGATGCCGGGTGTTGGCCCTGTGTGCCTCAGTCGTATGCAGTCCTGATTGTGGCGCTCACCTGCACGGCGCCAAACACGCATACGACCATCATTGGCACCAAGGCAGAAGCGACTCTCATCGCTGAAGACGACACGTCTCCATTCGTCCCTCCATTCACGCCTGTCGCGACACCACTGGAGGCGGGCTGCACGATGTTGGGGCGTGAGCGGAAGACGGCCTAACGGTGTGCGGGACCGTAGCCCAGCTTCATGGAGACGGTTGCGAATGGTCCTCGCCGATACCCCAGGAGCAACAGTGTCCCTAATTTGCTGGGAAGTGGCGGTGCGGTCCCCTACGGCACTGCGTAGGATCCTACGGTCTTGGCGTGCATCCGTGCGTCGCTGCGGTCCGGTCCCAGGTCGACGGGCACGTGCACCTTCCGCCGACCACTGGCGACAACATCGATGTACTGTGCAGACCTCACGCCCCACGTGTTGAGCAATTCGGCGGTACGTCCACCCGGCCTCCCGCATGCCCACTATCCGCCCTCGCTCAAAGTCCGTCAACTGCACATACGGTTCACGTCCACGCTGTCGCGGCATGCTACCAGTGTTAAAGACTGCGATGGAGCTCCGTATGCCACGGCAAACTGGCTGACACTGACGGCGGCGGTGCACAAATGCTGCGCAGCTAGCGCCATTCGACGGCCAACACCGCGGTTCCTGGTGTGTCCGCTGTGCCGTGCGTGTGATCATTGCTTGTACAGCCCTCTCGCAGTGTCCGGAGCAAGTATGGTGGGTCTGACACACCGGTGTCAATGTGTTCTTTTTTCCATTTCCAGGAGTGTAACTTTGTCTTTCTCTGGAAGGATATCTCCCTCAAATGCCAGAATAGAAGCTTTGGTGTTGATGTAAGTGTCATTACAGCCTTTCTGAACACATTAAGCAAAGTGAAAGCTGTAGGGTGCCAGATTGGCCCAGAATTCCTCACCAGCTTGGAGAATGAGGTCCCTATGAAAAATGACCCCCCGAACCATATTCAAAGACTAGTGAAACGTTATAGACACTGGGACGTCGCCAAGATGGTCACAAGCATAAAGGGCTGCTGAGTGGGCACCAGGAGATGTTTCAATCAACAGGGAACTCAACTGCGTCTTACCGAGAGAATCCACTTTAGCCAACTTGTCTTCCACATTACCCACAAAAAATAATGGCTTGGTAGAGATCAAACTTTTCCCATCAGTCCCAGTGCAGACTAGTGGGGAAAGTGTTTCACCCCAAGTCAGTGAACCTTGCACTCTTCTCAGGCTGTAGACAAGGAAGGAAGGCCACATAGTCATAAAAAGCAGCATTAAATGATCGATTGTCAACCATGCAAAGTTTCCTGTGCAAACCATCCACTCTGATACTATCCACTCAGATCAGGTGCTCTCTTCATGGTCGCCGCCCAGTCACAGCAAGGGCCTCAGCAATAGCAGTCATTGCTGCCAGTTCCAATGCTGCATCCTGGTGCCAGGACGAAGCCCATTTGATAGTTCATAAAGTATTTACTCGTGCGGCACTGGATTGCTGTTTTCTTTTCTTTTTTTTTTAAATCTCATCTGCCAAAGTTAAACGAAATCTTTTGATTTGTGCGGTATTCTTATGTGCGTGTTTTGTGTAGAGCAGAGAGGAGTCCGGAAGTGGACACTTTGGATGAAGAAGTGGAAGCAGACGCTCGGTGCTCGGAGACGTGGAGGTTCAGTAGACGCCATAGAGGGTCAGCAGATCACACTGTCGCTGGTGATGAGTGACTGGCAAAAGACTGTGGGGTAAACATGGTTCGACGCTGCAACTCAACATCTATGGTAAGAATAAAAATCCGCTTACAACTGAAACGGACTTTTATTCCATTAACATTTTCCTTAGTTTTGGATGGTTACCTAATCAAATATTATGAACTATGGTGAGATTATGTGGCAGCTTAGGCTAACCAGGAAGGAAAGCAGTTAGGAGTTTTCTTGGTCTGTTGCATCTAAACGCGATTAGGTTATGTGATTTAACGAGTCAGCATAGGTTTTTGGTGTCATCCATGATTGAGTATACTCTATCATTTACATGTGGATTCCATATGATTTCCGGCACGATCGTGCTAATCACTGCAGACCAGTCCACAGTTACGCATTTTCGAGAAAATCTTGTTGAGATCATGGTCACTCTTGTGCCACTCGTTTCTTGTAGACATTGCCAAACCAATCTAACTCCGTTTTTAGTGCTTCAATGTTCAAAACTGCTAGTTCGTCTCACTTTCTAACTTATTGCTCGTATTATAGCGTAATTATTGCTCGTAATCATTGATCGCAATAAATTTGGGTTAATTTGGGCCTAGACTTTTAATTCAGGAGTTTTACGAACTACCTTTTAGTTATTAAACCTTAATGCTATTTGTGAAAATCAACACCCAGAACTTATTTATGAGAGCCATTGTATTAATACCGTTAAATCAACAGCGTGACAGAATCGTTTTTGTGTCAGAGTCATTGGCGGGCAAGCCTTCTTTCATCTGGTCCACGTGGCTCAGATCACTTTTGCAGCCAAGAAGGCTTGCTAGCGTAGTTGATATCTTCCACCATAAACTCGCAGTCAGAAGTAACTGCGCCGTAACATAGGCTATTTGCCGGCAGTAGCTTTCGTTGTATAACATAATCAGCAAAGTAAGACCCAGTGTAGCACGTGCTCCAGAAGTGACCCATGGTGCACAGGTACCTCCACAGTAGTGGGCGCAGGCTGGGTAAGCTACCTGACAAGCACCATTATTGCACCACGCTGTGCAAATGCAGTGGCTTTTGCCGAACATTGTCTTAGACTTTTCGGCTTAGCTATGTAGTCGCTTATGCTATGGCCAGGCTGCCTGACTTCCCACATGTTAGCTGTTTGCCAGCATCTGGTCACCTGAGCACGCGGCATGGTGGTAGTTATCGCTGAAATAACCGGTTTTCGGTTATAACGTTTTTCTCCAACGCTAGTTTAACTACACTTAAAACCGTTCAAAATAACCTGTTTCTGTAATAATTGATTTTCTGTTTATTGCCTCTTATTTCCTGTAATAAACGTAGAAATCAGAGAAAGATTGCAAAACACTTGTTTCTTTCGGTTTCAAGATACACATTGACACCGGTGTGTCAGACCCACCATACTTGCTCCGGACACTGCGAGAGGGCTGTACAAGCAATGATCACACGCACGGCACAGCAGACACACCAGGAACCGCGGTGTTGGCCGTCGAATGGCGCTAGCTGCGCAGCATTTGTGCACCGCCGCCGTCAGTGTTAGCCAGTTTGCCGTGGGTGTTGTGTGCTGTCCTTAGGTTAGTTAGCTTTAAGTAGTTCTAAGTTCTAGGGGACTGATGACCATAGATGTTAAGTCCCATAGTGCTCAGAGCCATTTAGTTTGCCGTGGCATACGGAGCTCCATCGCAGTCTTTAACACTGGTAGCATGCCGCGACAGCGTGGACGTGAACCGTATGTGCAGTTGACGGACTTTGAGCGAGGGCGGATAGTGGGCATGCGGGAGGCCGGGTGGACGTACCGCCGAATTGCTCAACACGTGGGGCGTGAGGTCTCCACAGTACATCGATGTTGTCGCCAGTGGTCGGCGGAAGGTGCACGTGCCCGTCGACCTGGGACCGGACCGCAGCGACGCACGGATGCACGCCAAGACCGTAGGATCCTACGCAGTGCCGTAGGGGACCGCACCGACACTTCCCAGCAAATTAGGGACACTGTTGCTCCTGGGGTATCGGCGAGGACCATTCGCAACCGTCTCCATGAAGCTGGGCTACGGTCCCGCATACCGTTAGGCCGTCTTCCGCTCACGCCCCAACATCGTGCAGCCCGCCTCCAGTGGTGTCGCGACAGGCGTGAATGGAGGGACGAATGGAGACGTGTCGTCTTCAGCGATGAGAGTCGCTTCTGCCTTGGTGCCAATGATGGTCGTATGCGTGTTTGGCGCCGTGCAGGTGAGCGCCACAATCAGGACTGCATACGACCGAGGCACACAGGGCCAACACCCGGCATCATGGTGTGGGGAGCGATCTCCTACACTGGCCGTACACCACTGGTGATCGTCGAGGGGACATTGAATAGTGCACAGCACATCCAAACCGTCATCGAACTCATCGTTCTACCATTCCTAGACCGGCAAGGGAACTTGCTGTTCCAACAGGACAATGCACGTCCGCATGTATCCCGTGCACCCAACGTGCTCTAGAAGGTGTAAGTCAACTACCCTGGCCAGCAAGATCTCCGGATCTGTCCCCCATTGAGCATGTTTGGGACTGGATGAAGCGTCGTCTCACGCGGTCTGCACGTCCAGCACGAACGCTGGTCCAACTGAGGCGCCAGGTGGAAATGGCATGGCAAGCCGTTCCACAGGACTACATCCAGCATCTCTACGATCGTCTCCATGGGAGAATAGCAGCCTGCATTGCTGCGAAAGGTGGATATACACTGTACTAGTGCCGACATTGTGCATGCTCTGTTGCCTGTGTCTATGTGCCTGTGGTTCTGTCAGTGTGATCATGTGATGTATCTGACCCCAGGAATGTGTCAATAAAGTTTCCCCTTCCTGGGACAATGAATTCACGGTGTTCTTATTTGAATTTCCAGGAGTGTAGATTCAAAATATTAAATTAAGCAGGCAAAGAGAAGAAAACTTAGTCCTTTCACTATTCGTTGATTTTCTCGTAAGTGGTAAGTGGTTGAATACTACAAAAAAAAAAAACCGATATTCTCCTACAGATTCTAATTTTTTGACACTCTGTTCAAAAACCTTGTTGTAATTGGGTCCTTTGGGCTTTACGAATACTCAGTGCTAAAGGGTTAAAACTGAGGCTGAAAAACACTGTTTTCCGTGTTAATTTGTTCGTTTTCAAAGGCTACGAACAGGTAAAGGCATATGGTGTAGATACAAGCAGCATATCAGCTACTTTCTGTTTTTATTATGTACTATGAATTCATTACTGTTACCATAATTGCCTTCCTTTGTAATTATTTCATAAAAATGTCAGACAAGTTTAATCTTTTAAAGGAAATTAAGCGTTGTACTTCATTGGTACGGCAATTCGCAAAAGTATTTCCAGACTAGGGTTGGTGCCATTCGGCAATACAATGGTTGACTCTCTCAGCAGTGGTGTAGCAGTGCTTATGCCATGTGTTTGTTAGTCGTTTCTCTCGGCATTGTTCTTAAAATGACACTGATTAGTTTTCTGCAATAATGCAATATTTCAAACCAAACGAGGCAGAGAAATTTCCTGACCCCGCCGGGAATCGAACCCGGGAACCCGGGTGCGGGAAGCGAGAACGCTACCGCACGACCACGAGCTGCGGACACCAAGGGAATTGGAGGCCGTGAAATGTATCGACGGATGAAGGCTGTGTACAGTGAGTACATTCTGAGTCGTTCAAGTGTTGTGGAATGGCGCGAGTCACTGGAAGACGATACTCATCCTGGACAGGCTCATCATGTCATCACACTGGAAATGGTTGGGGAATGAATGCTTTAGTCTTGGACAACCGCAGAATTACCGTGGACGAGATCCACCAGTTTCTAGGTATTAGCGTGGGTACCGCCCACACCATAATGCCTCTATCCGACAGCAGCCTACTAGCTTGTTCAAGAATGGAATCGACTGGCTATTGTGGAATGGGATGAATGTGCCAACAGTTTTGGCGACTATTCTTGAGTATGTGTTCTGTGCATAACTACATTTTTGAGTTAATAAAATCGTTACTCGACATAAAAGTTTTCTGGGTGTGGTACCGCGTCATAATGTATGAAACTACTGCTGCTGGAGAAAAACCAACGTTTCGGCCACGGTTGCAGCAGCCTTCTTCTGGGTCTACTGGGTGAAGAAGGCCGCTGCAACCGTGGTGGAAACGTTGGTTTTTCTCCAGCAGCAGTAGTTTTATACATGTTGCCGCAGTACCACACCCAGAGAACTTTTATGTCGACTGACTGTGGCCGCGGAAGCCTACGTAATTGTATAATCGTTACCGTTACTTTACACTAGTGACCGGGTTTCATTTGAATGCCCCTTGTACTTCAGTGATACTGCAATTCACAAAACAGCGGCTTTCTGCGATAGGACTGCTGTTTGACGACAACTGCGAGAAGCTACCACTTGGACAAGACGGGGCAAGTCCTGCACAGCTTACCATCTGAAAGGCGAGGCCACATAGTAACAAGGACATTATTATTTTGGCAATGCTGTACGAATTCCTTCTTCTTCTTCACGCGATCAGGCCCAGAGGACCGCGCGCCACCACAGTTAGAGCTCTCCATCCGTCTCTGTCTTCTGCTATCTGTCTCCAGTTTTCCGTGACTCCCAGCTGCGACAGGTCTTCTCTCACTCCATCGATCCACCTCTTTCTGGGTCTTCCCACTGGTCTGCTGCCTGACGGGATCCAGTCCATTGCGATTTTGGGCCATCTTGTTGCCTCCATTCTAACAACATGTCCAGCTGTACGAATTCCTATGTCACTTAATTTTGCTCATGTGTTTGTTGGTCGTTTCCGTCGGTATTAGTATTAAAGCACTGATCGTTTTTTCCCTCTTTCTATAATGAAGACATATTTTAAAGCAATGGAAAGTGTACGAATAATAATCACTTTAAAGAAAGGTTTACATAAGAACCAAAAATTTTAGCAGTGCTGCTACTAATGATGGATATTTCTTTCTTTATTTTACTTCATTATTAGTTAAAAATGGAAAACACCTGTTATAACCGATACCAAACAAATACCGGTTATTCACAACGAATGTACCGGTATCGGTTTTAACCGGTCGGTTTTTCTATTCTTCGCATGTGGGCGTTCGAAGTGGGACAGTCTTCTGTTCAGACTTCCATCAGTGTTATGCGTATACACAGTGGCACGCCAATTACATTTTGCAAATTTTGTAAGGTTTTTCCAGTTAGGCGGATGAAACTAAACGGTTTTCTCCCCAGCCATACCACAACAGTTACTTAGGAGACAGAACTGCTACTGGTAGGCTCGCAGTGTCTCCCTGAAACATGTCAAACAGTATCGATGTGGATTAATTACATACATGTATAAGTGGGGCTAGGTATTCTGTGCGGCATGACGAGTCTCCAGTAAGAAAGCAAACGATCGCGTTCGGGCAACCGGCAAGACGGCGACGAGACTTCGTGGTGGGACGTCGCTATCATAACTGCAGGTATAAATTGGGGAAGACGCCGGTCCGATAACGGGGCACTAAGTGGGAGCCGGAGATGGCGGCGCTTATCTCGGTTAGCAGGTAGCGGGTAGACCGTAGTGGGTAGCGGGTAGCGGTAGAGGTGCTGCCTGCCGCCTCAGCAGTCGCCGCTCTGGCGAGGGAGGATGGGGGAGGGAGGGGTAAATGGTGTGGGGTGGGTGGAGGAAAGCGGGCCAGACAGACTCGGCGCGTTAGGGAGCCGACCGCTCGCGCCATCCGATATCGACTGCTTAAGCTGGCGGCTGCAGCGCACCTAGACCAGAGGCGTGGCACCGTAGTTTTGGGATTAGCGGACCTTCCTATGCAGCTTTATCCGGCGCTGTTGCGAGGTTATGGTGAACTGGCGTTATTTAGATTCGGCTGATTTTACTTCAGAAGCGATATTCAGATCCGCCATATAACCTAGAAACATCTATCTAGTTGTACATTATGTTAGACGGAGGGTTGTTTGCATGTATGAGAAAGTATAGTGGACCTAAGATTGAGACTTGTGGAGCCCCTTAACTAAAATCTCCCTAGTAGGAAGAATCTCTCCTGTTTCCATTGGTTGAATTACGAAGTATAGCTTTCTGCACTGTTGCAGTTAAATACGATATCATCCTTTGGTTTCCTATGCTATCAAGTTTGCAGAGCCCCAGTTTAACGAAGGCCTTTTTCAGTCTCTAAGGAAAAATGCTCTGAGTTAGTATTCAATGCATATTCCAGAAGAGATAGTGCCCGTAATATAGGAACAAGTCTTTGTTACTATATTGTCAACCACATCAAATCGGGATGAGTTTTTATGTTTGAGAGCTTCAATAGGTAAAGTACCCTATTTTCGGATATCTGCCGAAGTGTTGGTTAAAAATAAGCTGAAAGCTCCAGATAATGACTAATCCATGCAACAAATAATGTATTTTGCTTGTATGTGATGTTTTATTTCGAAATTCAACAATTTCATAAAAAAAGTTCTCGATTGCATACTTAGAGGAATATCGTTTGATTACAAATAAGTGCAAAAACTAATGCTGGGATATTCCAATTTGGATACAATAAGTACTTATAACTACAATGAAGCTATCATTTGCTTTTCCATTTGTACATCTCCAGACCATGTTTCTCATCCCAGAACACAACTCATGCACCCAATGAAAACATCCTTAAAATATTGTCAAATCTTGTGCATATTTGTCTTCCCAGGTGGGGGGTGCCAGAAGAATAGATGCATTCCTCATCTGCGCTGTCTTCTTCATCACTCGAGACAAGAGAAACAGAAGTTTCGGAATCCTCTGCAAATGATAACAAAATATGCCGATTTTCCTTGTAGCCTACTCATTTTAGCCGCCGTTGCGTTCTTCTGGCTGGACTTTCGGGTGCTTTGATGTTCTCTCCCTTTTTAAGATTTTCCTATTTCTTCTAAAATTGCACTTTGGATTGTAACTTGTCTTGAGCTGACGGCTGAGGATTTTACGCAGCAAGTTCTTTCTGTTATGGTGAGGATTTCAATGCCGCTGGTTTTCCCCTTGGTCTTCCACTTACGGAAGACCTAAAGCACATTTTCTGCCCAGTTTCTCTTCCAAGCTTCCTGGCTTTAAATAATGTAAAATTGTACATTTTATCACTTGAAACACTTTGAATCCGTATAGAAGCTCATTTGTTTGTTTTTCATGCCTTCCACTATCTCCCTGATACTTTCCTCTGCCCAACACGTTCTTTACTTCCCATCCATCTCTTGACAAGAAGTAAAAAGCGAAGTCTCTGAAGAGACCCATTTGTCGGGTGCTCGACATTAGGCATCCTAGCAGTATCCGAAATTAGGCACCGGAACCACTTGACAAACATGGCTTAACTACCGAAAAATGTAATGAATTATTGCACTTAACAGCTACTAATAACTTTCATTAAAATATCACTAATAAATAAGACTAAATCATCAAACTACTTACTAAGCAGTTGTGACGCTTACATTAAAAAGTAATTTGTTAAGAAAAAATGAACTGCAAGCACGAAACGCGACTGATGTATTTGACGGTTAGCAGGACACAAAAATGGCGGAAGCAAAAGGAATTCAGCTAGTTTCCGCATGGGTAGCACTATGCAGGACGTATCTATCTACCAGCAGAATGAGGTCACCATCCGAAAATAGAGCACCTTACCCCACTTTTCTTAATATCAGAAAGAGAAGTAGATGAGACATTCATATGACTGAATTATATGTAAGATGCTTGTTCAACATACTCTTTTGATTTTTCTGTTGAACTGTTTGTCTCTTATATTTTCGACTACGTTCAAGAAATGACTATTAAAAATATCACTTCCCGTACCTGATCATTTATAGCTCTTCCATTTAAACGGAACGTGATGTTATCCTGTTTTGTGGCTTACTGTCCTGTCTCTCGTTTTATTACACTCCATGCAGACTTCAGTGTGTTGTTCAATTATTGATTTCTGACATAATGTGTGTGTTCCTTACTTTTAACGAATTTTCGTAGTAATTTTGAGTAGCTTTGGCACTGTCCAGCTGCTGCAGGATCTTTGCTTGTTCCTCTGGCAGATGCGACACTCTTTTCCTTTCACGAGATACTTTAATCTCTCTAGTGATTCACAAGATACTTTAATCCCTCTACTGACACATGGTCTTTTACATGACGGTTTAATGTCCTTTCTGATTAGCTTATGCTGAAAGCTGTTTTCAAATAATGGTATGAATATATTATGGACTAGATTAAATTTTATAGCAGCATTTGGTTGAATACAAGTTTCAACGTTGGTCATTAACTGTATACTCCATTAAAAATGTCTGTCCTGCAGTCATTAATTATTCTAGCTGACCTCCAGTGAGGAGTATCTACACCGTGAGGCAGTGGCTGATTCATCCTAACCAGCTGTGCATCATGATCATGTAAAATCGCTATTTTATAAATGACGGAACGTTATCAGAGCAATTCATCTGTTTTTCCACGATGCGTTTCAAGGAATTTCAACATGTTCAGGTGGATCATTGAATTATACTTGGATTTCCTTCCTTAGGAGTGGTGAGTTGTCTGACTCAACTAATATTTTGCTACATTTACTAATTTATTTAGTATATGGCAATACAAAGTACAGTGCAACTAAAATGGATGAACTATACACTTTTACAAAATAAATGGATCTAAAACAGTAAATTTCCAAATTAATACTTAAATTTTCAATCCATTCCAGGGCTCCCTCTGTTAAAAATCTTCTAGATTTCCAGGGTAAGTTCATCTGCTACAGAGTATTACAATGCGTCTAAAAGTCTGCTGCTCATTGTCACAGTCACATTGAGAAAATGAAGCCTTTCCCAGACAGTGCAAGCTTTCTGCACAGATTTCATGGCCTGTACGTTTCATATTAACTGTCTTCCAAGAATGTTGTGTTAATTCCATGCCTCCTGGCCTTGTACCAGATCTTGTGCGAGTCTAATATTCCTCAAGAGCAATTAATGCTATTCCATGTTTATAATCACTTTCCGGTTATGTTGAAATACGTTGTTTGCTGCGTTCCTGTCAATTTAGTGACTGTGGGGATTTTAATCGCCTCATTCTGAGTGCAGACACAGCAGAGTGTACTGGTAACTGGTGGATTTGAATTAATTTTCATACGAGCACGGCATTCTGTGTTCGCAGATCTGCTGGCGAAATGTGGCTTAGAGACGGCAATCAGTGAAGAGGAGTAGACATAATGCATTCTGATATTTTCCTCTTTGCTACATTTAACTGAACATCGGTTCTTCTCAGACAGAACTACTAAGTAACACTTGAGCATAGTAATTGGCAGCAGAGAAGATGAGTCCTGTGTAAAAACATCGTAGTGTTGTAGCTATTCCCCCGATAAAGTACTTATTTTCTGTATGATATTGCTGCGCGATATCAGTTTTGGTGCGGTAATTTCTACGTGTATTTTGCAGGACAAGATTCTATCAAGAGTTAGCCTAAATTTTTGGGAAGTCATGGTTGTGAAGGACTTGACAATTAAAGGTGACTTTTATCACTGCACTGGCTGTTCCGTTAACATGGAACAACTTTAGTCTTCGCTTTTTGAAGTACTCACGCATTTTACTTAGACCTGCAGAGGGTATCTCTCCACTAGCATCAACACTTGTCTCTCGAGTCGCCGAAGCCAGATGCTATTGGGTAACCTTCCAAACGTCATGAAAAGAAAAAAAAACCTTTGCTATATTGACGCCTGGTAAGTCAGAGGCTTAAATTGTTAGCTAACGTAGTATCGCACTGCTGAGCTGCTGTTACAGTCTTTATGAAGATTCACCTTTAAAAACATCGTCTAATGATCAGAGAAGTTAGTCCCACCGAAGAAGTAGAATTCAGACCTAGCAGAAACCGTACAAACCAACTACTTATCTCAACCAAACGCGTAGAAAATGTTCCTAAAACGACTTAAATATCAATAGATTTTGTTGGTCTTACACCTTCCTTTGATATGATAAGGAAAGCAGCACTCCTGTACAAACTCGCAAGTGCTATATAGTGGCAAATCATAATTACACTTATTTAGATACAATTAAGTTGTTACAGACTCAGGAGCCAAAACATTATGAATACTTCCCGCCGCGAGACTGAATAGCGCTTGAATAACATTGTGGGCACGTGACGAAGTAAGAGAAGTGTATAAGCGACGGAGAGACCGGTGGGAAATCATTCTAGCGAAAATAGCGGTCACAAATGAAGAAGCCTATTGTCATAAGTGACTTTAACAAAGGGAATTTTCTTGCAGCTACTGGGAATGAGAATGACGGAAACGGCAAAACTGGTTGGCTGTTCGTTTGCTACTGTCATGAACATTTAATGAAAGTAATTTAAACACAGTGACTATGTGTTAGACTCCCATGCCCCATCTCAGAACGTGAAGGTCGGACGCAATACCAGCTCTATAAAAGAGAACAGGTGACGATTTTGTGTGGATCTGTGGATCTGACTACAGAATATAGTCCTGATGCAGTCGTAGTTATTTCGGAGGACATCGTGTAGTGTTGAACATAGGCTCCACTGCCGACTAATTCTACGGGTGCCCGTGGAGAACCAACGACATCCATCCTGAAGAGCCAACCAAACTGGTACACCTGCCTAATATCGCGTAGGGCCACCGCGAGCACGTAGATGTATCGCAACACAACGTGGCATGGACTCGACTGATGTCTGAAGTAGTGCTGGAGGGAATTGACACCACGAATCCTGCAGGACCATCCATAAATCCGTAAGAGTACGAAGGTATGGAGATATCTTCTGAACAGCACGATGCAAGGTATCCCAGATATGCTGAATAATATTCATGTCTAGGGCGTTTGGTGGCCAGCGGAAGTGTTTAAACTCAGAAGAGTGTTCCTGAAGCCACTACGAAGCAACTGTGGACGTGTGGGGTGTCGCATTGTACTGCAGGAATTGGCCAACTCCGTCGGAATGCACAATGGACATGAATGGAAGCAGGTGGTCAGACAGGATGCTTACGTTCATGTCACCCGTCAGAGTCGTATCTAGACGCATCATGGGGCCACATCACTCCAACTCCACACACCCCACACCATTATAGAGCATCCAACAGCTGGAACAGTCCACTGCTGACATGCAGGGTCCCTGGTTTCGTGAAGTTGTCTGCATATCCGTACACGTCCATCCGCTCGATGCAACTTGTAACGAGGCTCCTCGATGTTGACGGGCCCAGGCGAGGCGTAAAACTTTGTATTGTGCAGTCATCAAGTGCACACGAGTGGGCCTTCGGCTCCGAAAGCCCATCTCGATGTTGTTTTGTTGAATGGTTCGCACGCGTAAACTTGCTGATGACCCAGCATTGAAATCTGCTGCAATTTGCGGAAAGGTTGCGCTTGTGTCACGCTGCATGATTTTCTTCGGTCGTCGTCAGCCCCGCTCATGAAGGATCTTTTTCTGGCAGCAGCGATGTTTTACAGGATTCCTGGTATTCAAGGAACACTCGTGAAATGGTCGTACGGGAAAACCCCACTTCATCGCTACTTCGGGGATGCTGTGTCGCATCGCTCGTGCGCCGCCTGTAATACCACGTTTAACTCACTTAAACCTTGATGACATGCCATTGTAGCAGCAGTAACCGATCTAACAACTGCGTCAGACACTTCTTGTCTTCTATTGGCGTTGGCGATCGCATCGCCTTATTCTGCCTGTTCACATATCTCTGTATTTGAATACGCATGCCTATACGTTTCATTGGTGCTTCAGTGTATAATTACAATAGGAGTAGGTACAGAATCAACGAGCTTGGTCAATGGTACAATGGAAACGTGCCGCATGATCGGTTGAGTCACATGGAACCTTTGATAGTATTTGAAGGCATCATGGCAGCTGTGGACTACGTTAATAGTGTTGCGGACGACATGCATCTTTTCATACTCGATATCATCCCCGACGGCGATGGCTTCTTCCAACAGGATGACTAGCCATAACACAAGGCCACAATCGTGATACAGTGGTTTGATGACCGTGGTGGTGATGTCTTGACCACTAAATGAGTCTAATCGAACCCCTTTGGAGCACTTTTAGGACCCCATCGTGCACAAACCGCTGGATCGCGACGTACGTTAAATGCGGTCACTTGTGAGTAGATATCAAGTGCCATGTGCCTGCATAAAATTAATGAGGACTTCAGGAATCCGTGTCACACAGAATCACTTCTATTTTGCGTTCCAAGGGTGAGCCAACACGTGATTAAGCAGCGTACATTGATATCGCCCAACTACATACAGAGAAATGATCATTATAATAAAATAAGGGAAATCAGAGCTCAACGAAAAGATTTAAGTGTTCGTTTTATCCATTGCTGTTGGAGAGTAGAACGGTAGAGAGATACTTAAAACTTCCGCGCTGATAGGCCGTGGTCGAAATATAAAACTCTCTCCTGACGTTTCGTCTCCGACTGCGGGAGACATCCTCGGAGGTAAAGCGGCGAACTGCGAAGAGAACTCGAGGAAGCGCTGATTATGTCGGCAGTACAGAGGGCGCCACTGTCGATCACATGGCATCGGCTATGAGATTGTCTCTGGTGATGCCAACATTCTCGACTGAAAGTATCGTCACGCTTGCGGTGCAACGCTGACATCCAAATTTTATCCAGTTTAACACCTTCGTCTTTCCTGTTAAAATTATTACGATGTTTATCAATCTCGATAGCCCCTCTATACAGGCGAACATAATAATACGAGGCTTTTGATATGGCACTCGTTTCGCTGAATTTTATTTCATGGTCACCTTCCTGGTAAACATGTTCCGCTACGGCCGATTTATCCGTGTGCCCAGGCGGCAATTCCTCTTATGTTCAACAAGACGGGTGTTCACACTTCTCTTTGCGATACCGATGTAAACCTGTCCACAACTACAAGGAATTTTCTATACCCCCGGTGTAGCCAAAGCGTGTCGTGCATCTTTTGCCGACCTTAAAAATTCTTTTATTTTCCTGGTGGGTCTGGAAATAGTTTCCACCTCATACTTGCCTAATACTTTCCCAATGCTATCTGTGACCTTACTAATGAACGGAAGAAAAACTTTGCCCTTGGGCGACTGGTGTTCGTCGTTACTCCTGATTCTCTGCCTAGAGCGAAGTGCTTGATCTATATCGTTGCTAGAATAGCCATTCTTCACGAAAGTTGACCGTAGATGTTCAATCTCATCTTTTAAATAAACAGGTTCACAAAGATTGTACGCCCCGTCTACCAAAGTTTTCATTACACCTCTTTTTTGTCTAGGGTGGTGGTTTGAATCTTTGTGTGGATAACGATCAGTATGTGTGGGCTTTCTATACACCTTATGGTCCAACGTTCCATCCCGTCGTTTAATCACAGACACATCCAGGAAATTCAATTGCCCATACCTTTCCGTCTCCATAATGAATTGGATTTTCGGATTAACGCCGTTTAAATGTGCCAGGAAGACATCCATCTCCTCTGCTCCATGTGTCCATACTACGAACGTGTCATCGACATAGCGATACCATCTGGCTGGTCTCTTACTGGCAGTCTGCAACGCCCGTTGTTCAAATGTCTCCATAAATAAGTTAGCCACAGCAGGACTGAGATGACTGCCCAGAGCCACCCCGTCAATCTGTTCACAAAAGTTATTATTGTATTGAAAGTAGGTTGTGGTGAGGCAGTGTCGGAATAATGCCACAGTATCGGTAGGAAAAATATCCGCTATGCATAAGATAGCTTCGTTTACCGGAATCATGGTAAATAACGACACAACGTCAAAACTGACGAGGATATGATCCGGGCCCACGCTTGTTTCCTTTAACTTGTCAATGAAATGAGCTGAATTTTTAATATGACTGTCCGTCCTAACAACATAAGGCTGCAGCATTGAGGCAAGGTGTCTAGGTAACTCGTGTGTTGGTCCGCCTATAGCGCTGAGAATTGGCCTCAACGGAATCCCAACTTTATGAACTTTTGGTAAGCTATAAAGTCTAGGAGGATACGCTTCTGTTTTACAAAGCAGCTTCTTATCGTCGGAGCCAAATGAAGACGCTTTCACCAGTCGATTTGCCATTCTTAAATTCCTTATAGTCGGGTCTTTCTGGAGTTTTTTGTAATTAGAGGGAACCAAAATATCATTGACTTTTCCATGATAGTCCTTACTGTTCAGTATGACAGTGGCATTACCCTTATCTGCGTTAAGAACAATAACGTCAGGAGAGAGTTTTATACTTCGACCACGGCCTATCAGCCCGGAAGTTTCAAGTGAAGACAATCCCGGCAGTGGAAGCTTACATTGTATGATCGGTAGAGAGATAGTGTGGAAATGAGTCGATGAACCCTCTGCCAGACACTTAAGTGTGAGTTGCAGGATATTCATGTAAATGTAGATGCAGATGGTCAACAATTTGTCATTTGTTATCATAATATGGCACTGAAGTAATACGCTGCCTATGTCTGCGTCTATATCTGCAACTTGACTGCGGTTTGTGGTGGATGGTTCGTCTGGTACCACTGTCATGTTCCCCCTTTACTTTCCTATTAGCTAACGGTATGTCGGAATAACGATTGTCTATAAGCTCCCAATTATTTCTCAAATATTTTCGTCGTGGTCATTTTACAAGTGATATGTGGGAGGAATTAATAAGGTGCTAATTTCTTCTTCGAACGACTGCCCCCGGAATTTCCACTGTAGCCTTCTCCGTGATACACAACTCCTGTCTGATAACGACTACCACTGGAGTTTGAGAGCATCTCCGTAACGCTTTGGTGCGTAATAAATGATGACGCCGCGCCGAAATGTGCTGCTCTTCGCTGTATCTTCTGTTGTTCCCACGCAAGAATCGGTCGAACAAGTGTTTTGTTAGGCACTTCTTTCACGGGTGAATTACAGTACCTTACGGATCTTCCAGTAAATTTCAGCCTAACATCTGCGTTTCCTACAGTTTGATGTGTTTGATCAGTCCACTTTAGATCGCTCCGGAATATTACTCCAAAGTACATTACAGTTCGTACCGTAACCAGTGAGTTTCCCCGATAGTGTAATCCAAAAAAAAAAACCTGTTCTTTTCGCTTATTTATGCGCAATATGTTTCATTTACACTCGATGAGGATCAAATGCTAGTTCCGGCAACAACGATGGATCACCTGTAAGACTTTGTGCATATCACCGCATTATAAAAACAACAATGCTACGTACAAGATGTCAGAGAAAAAGGACCCAGAGGTGTGTATTTATAACGAAAATCAGCCTCCTTTTTGCTAGAACATTTTGTAAACAATTTAGTTATGTCTCGGTCGACATAAGATTGAAGTGAACATGTAACGGAATTATGCGCTTCTCTGAGCACAAATATATACCAGAAACCTCGTTTCACGACATGAAAGAGGTGCAAATTTAGGGTGATTCACGCTGCTCATTCTTGAGTGCGCGGATATAGGTTTAATCAGCTTTGTTTCTCACGGGATGATAGGAACAAATTTTGAGGAAATCAGTCAAAGGGATTGTTAAAGTGTGAACTACTTGAGACTAATCAACTGGATTCGTAAGACCTGTTTCGTAAATGTTACACATTTAGGTGACAGCTATCCCTCTGTACCCCTGCTACTGCCCTCACTCGCCTGTTGTGACCAAGCTGACATACTGTCATGAGCCACCTTCCTTCCCCTCCTTTGCTCAGTTATCATGGGAAACAAATATGAATAATTATGCTTTTACGCCAGTATGACACGGAGCCGCACCTCGTGTTTACCGCCACAACTACGTTCATAATATCGAACTCACACTGTGTATCATTCAGTCGAACTGTATCATAAGACAGAGGGAAAGGAATGAGTTCACCTGTTTACATATTAAGTTTGTGTAAGACCTATCAATACCCAGTTTCCTTTCCATGAATGGACGGATGGTTGAACAAAACAATGACTATTTTTCAAATTGGGCAAACCAAAGTTAGCAACATCGAGTTAGTATCTTGCCAGCTGAACTTGGTGCGTAGAAAGCAAAGAGTAGGAAGCACTGGTCAGTGTCAACGACAACGGACAGTTCCGTGCGGTACCACTGTCAGAGTGGGAGACGGTTCGAACGCGCACATTTCAATTCATTCTTGTTCCGGCAGCGCGGTTGTAAGTAGGCGTGCATTTGTGGGCAGCCTGGTTAGAATATGAAGGCACCATAACGAGTTAAAGTATTTCGTAAGAGTGTTTCAACTATTTTACCTACATTTTATTAGGGAAGTAATCTGCAAGATCTTGTCGTAGTCATTTTTCGGAGTTTCGAGTTGTTGTTGTGGTCTTCAGTCCTGAGACTGGTTTGATGCAGCTCTCCATGCTACTCTATCCTGTGCAAGCTTCTTCATCTCCCAGTACCTACTGCAACCTCCATCCTTCTGAATCTGCTTAGTGTATTCATCTCTTGGTCTCCCCCTACGATTTTTACCCTCCACGCTGCCTTCCAATACTAAATTGGTGATCCATTGATGCCTCAGAATATGTCCTACCAACCGATCCCTTCTTCTGATCAAGTTGTGCCACAAACTTCTCTTCACCCCAATCCTATTCAATACTTCCTCATTAGTTATGTGATCTACCCATCTAATCTTCAGCATTCTTCTGTAGCACCACATTTCGAAAGCTTCTATTCTCTTCTTGTCCAAACTATTTACCGTCCATGTTTCACTTCCATACATGGCTACACTCCATACAAATACTTTCAGAAATGACTTCCTGACACTTAAATCTATACTCGATGTTAACAAATTTCTCTTCTTCAGAAACGCTTTCCTTGCCATTGCCAGTCTGCATTTTATATCCTCTCTACTTCGACCATCATCAGTTATTTTGCTCCCCAAATAGCAAAACTCCTTTACTACTTTAAGTGTCTCATTTCCTAATCTAATTCCCTCAGCATCACCCGACTTAATTCGACTACATTCCATTATCCTCGTTTTGCTTTTGTTGATGTTCATCTTATATCCTCCTTTCAAGACGCTATCCATTCCATTCAACTGCTCTTCCAAGTCCTTTGCTGTCTCTGACAGAATTACAATGTCATCGGCGAACCTCAAGGTTTTTATTTCTTCTCCATGGATTTTAATACCTACTCCGAATTTTTCTTTTGTTTCCTTTACTGCTTGCTCAATATACAGATTGAACAACATCGGGGAGAGGCTACAACCCTGTCTTACTCCCTTCCCAACCACTGCTTCCCTTTCATGTCCCTCGACTCTTATAACTGCCATCTGGTTTCTGTACAAATTGTAAGTAGCCTTTCGCTCCCTGTATTTTACCCCTGCCACCTTTAGAATTTGAAAGAGAGTATTCCAGTCAACATTGTCAAAAGCTTTCTCTAAGTCTATAAATGCTAGAAACGTAGGTTTGCCTTTCCTTAATCTTTCTTCTAAGATAAGTCGTAAGGTCAGTATTGCCTCACGTGTTCCAGTATTTCTACGGAATCCAAACTGATCTTCCCCGAGGTCGGCTTCTACTAGTTTTTCCATTCGTCTGTAAAGAATTCGTGTTAGTATTTTGCAGCTGTGGCTTATTAAACTGATTGTTCGGTAATTTTCACATCTGTCAACACCTGCTTTCTTTGGGATAGGAATTATTATATTCTTCTTGAAGTCTGAGGGTATTTCGCCGGTTTCATACATCTTGCTCACCAGATGGTAGAGTTTTGTCAGGACTGGCTTTCCCAAGGCCGTCAGTAGTTCAATGGAATGTTGTCTACTCCGGGGGCCTTGTTTCGACTCAGGTCTTTCAGTGCTCTGTTAAACTCTTCACGCAGTATCGTATCTCACATTTCATTTTCTTCTACATCCTCTTCCATTTCCATAATATTGTCCTCAAGTACATCGCCCCTGTATAGATCCCTCTACTTACTCCTTCCACCTTTCTGCTTTCCGTTCTTTGCTCAGAACTGGGTTTCCATCTGAGCTCTTGATGTTCATACAAGTGGTTCTCTTATCTCCAAAGGTCTCTTTAATTTTCCTGTAGGCAGTATCTATCTTACCCTTAGTGAGATAAGCCTCTACATCCTTTCGAGTGTGGACCGTGAAATAACAGGATAAACACCGTGTGTGAATTTTATTCGAGGTGCATCGTTTCCAACAGGTAATTATTGGCTAATTCATTTCGTTATCTTTTTGACGGTAGAAACTCTTGGTCTAGTTGTAGCGTCTTTGATTAGTAACCAAAACGGAGAGGGAATAGAAGAAAGGTTTACGGGAGAATTGGGCTTCGTAGTAAAAATGAAAGGGAGAAAGTGTCGTGGAGCTCTACAATAAATCTCAAATGGTAATAAGGATTACTCAGTCCAAGAGTCATCAGAGGAGTATGCAAACTTGGAAAAGGCCGGGAGGCATAGACAGATTTCAGTTAGATTACATCATGATGAAGCAGAGATTACGAAATCAGACTGCATTGTAAGGCGTAGCTGGAGGCAGATATAGACTCAGATCTCAATTTGGTAATGATGTAGGCTGAAGTTTAAGGGGCTAGTCAGAAGGAAATACTGGATAAGTAATGGGATAGAGAAGTACTAAGGCGTTCTCTGAGGCTACAAATATTGCGGCTGTGATTAGCTCAGTAGCCAGTTCAGTTGAAGGGGAATGAGCTCTCTAAAAAGGACAGTCACAGAAACTGGAGAGAAAAACGTAGGGACAAGGTAGGTAACTGCGAAGAGACCATGGGTAACATAAGAAATACTTCAGTTAACGGACGAAAGAAGGATTTACAATAACATTCATGTAAACTCTGGAATACAAAACTATAAGTCACTTAGGAAGTGCAGGGAAGGTAAGACGAAATGGCTGCATGAAAAATGTGAACATATCGGAAAACTTATAACTGTCGGAAGGACTGACTCAGCATATAAGAAAGTCAAAACAGCCTTTAGTGAAATTTAAAAATCAAGGGTGGTATTTTTAATAGTGCATCGGTAATTCCACTGTCAAATGCAGAGTAGAGAGCGGGTAGATGGAGAGAGTACACACGTAGAAGATCTCGATAAGGGAGATTTTCTGACGTGAAACAGGAAGAAACATGAGTCGATTTAGAAGAGATAGGGGATCCAGTATTATGGTTAGAATTTAAGAGAGCTTTGCAGGATTAAGACCAACTAAGGTAGAAGGGATAGATAACATTCTATCACGCAATGATAGGGCGAAGTGGCAACCAAACGACTATTCTCATTGGCGTGTACAATGTATGAGTGTGGCCACATACTAGATGACTTTAGGAAAAATATCATCCACACAATTCCGTAGACTATAGGAGCCTACAACTGCGAGAATTATCGTCCAATCAGCAATCACCTCAGAAGCTCATGCATCGAAGTTGCTGAGAAGAACAATATGCAGAATAATAGAAAGAAAATTGAGGATGTGTTAGATGACGGTCAGTTTGGTTTAGAAAAGGTAAAGGCACCAGAGAGGCAATTAAGACGCTGCGTCCCATAATGGAAGCAAGACTAAAGAAAAACCATGACACCCACATAGGATCTGTTGACCTGGAAAAATGTTCGACGATGTAAAAGGTGCAAGACGTTAGACATTCTGACAAAAATAGGGAGAGAAGTGTAATGTACTGTACATTATGTGCAAGAGATAAGAGGGTATAGTCATGGACTGTGCGGCAGGTCCCGGCGGAGGTTCGAGTCCTCCCTCGGGCATGGGTGTGCATGTTTGTCCTTAGGATAATTCAGGTTAAGTAGGGTGTAAGCTTAGGGACTGATGACCTTAGTAGTTAAGTCCCATCAGATTTCACACACACACAAGAAGGTATAATAAGAGTGGACGATCAAAAACAAAGTGTACTGACTAAAAAGGTGTAAGACAGGGATGAAGTCTTTCGCCACTGCTGTTCAATCTGTACATCTAAGAGGCAATGATGGAAATAAAAGAAAGTTTCAGGAGTGTAATTAAAACTCAAGGTGAAAGGTTATCAATGTTCCGAATCGCTCAAGAGATTGCTGTACTGAATGAAAGTGAAGAATAATTAAGTGTTCCGTTGAATGTAATAAACAGTCTAATGAGTATAGAATTTATTGAGAATAAATCGAAGGAAGACGAAAGTAATGAGAAGTAAAGAAATGAGAAGAAGAAAAACTCAAATCAGGACTGATGGTCGCGTGACAGAAGAAGTTAAGGAATTCTACTACCTAGGCAGCAAAATAACCAATAGCGGGCGGAGCAAGGAGGACATCAGAAGCAGACTAGTACTGGAAAAAAGGGTATTCCTGTCCAAGAGGAGTCTACTAGCATCAAACATACAAACAGAGGCTTTAATTTGAGCAAGAAATTTCTGAGAATGTACGTTTGGAGGACAAGTTGCATAGTAGTGCAACATGGACTGTTGGAAAACCGTAACAGAAGAGAATCACAGCATTTGAGATGTGGTGCTATAGACAAATGTTGAAAATTAGTTGGACTTGTAAGGTGCGTGGAGATTATGCACAGAGTCTAGGAGGAAAGGAATATATGTAAAGCACTGAAAAGGAGAAGGGACAGGATGATAGGACATTTGTTAAGACGTCAGGGAATGAGTTACATGGTACTAGAGAGAGCTGTAGAGGGTAAAAGCTACAGAGGAAGACAGAGATTGGAATACATCCAGCAAATAATTGAGGACGTAGGTTAGAAGTGCTACTCTAAGACGTAGAGGTTATCACAGGAGAGGAAATCGTGGTGGGCCGTTTCAAACCAGTCAGAAGACTGATGACTCAAAAATAAATAAATAAGGACATACCCAGTGAGCGTGATTCACTTCAGATGCTCTCAAACTACTAGCTATCCTTTAATACTGCCGAGCACGTTGTAGACCCCAAGATTTTGCGCCTAATGAATACCAATATGCTGACGGAATTTTCTTTTGTTTTTGAATTTCACTAGTTTAACGTAACTCTTGCAGCCTTAAGATTTAGTACCAATGCTCTCACTGTTTGTTATTTCAGTGTTACCATGAAATCTGTTGGCTGATGCAGGAGAATTAAATGTGAGGAGGATTACACGTATCTTACACTATCTGTTATGTTGTGCACAGTGCTGGGCACAGCACTGGCTTCATTCGCAATGCCTATCCTATAGTGGCATCTGATACATGTTGATGGATCCATATCTAATTCAAGTCATGAGACGCAGGTTAATGATCTAATTTACACACTTTTTTCTCAAATTTTGTAAAACTGGATTGTAGAATAAATTATGTCCATTTAAGGTCTGAAAAACCTCTCTCCACCATTAGATATTTCCTTTATACCATACAACCCTGATTACACGTGCAATCCAGCACGCGTAGATCAAGAACATCAGTGCAAGATTAACAGATACTGTAAATAGAGAAGTTTCATCAAGATAATAATATTAAATAAATGATCCTTGAGAGCATCCCCGTAACGTTGCCTTCTGCTTCATTCTTGCTAACTTTTATAGGTATCCGTTGCGATCGGTAATCCTAATTTTAATTATAGACCACAGTATCAGAAAAAAAACATTCCCTCATTTCCTCTCCGTGGCATCTGGCGATTCTGTCTAAAGTTTCGTTGCATCTATTGTAGATAAAAACCTTTCCTCCTTTCTTCCCCTCTCATACTCAGATCTGCATATCCCAGTCATTTATAAGTTTCGACCATTTTTGACTGCTTGAGTAACTAAGCTCCTAAATGTCACACTGCGTGACTGTCCACAATTTAGTGGCCGAGGAGGAAATACCTGTAGGAGCAGTTGGAAGGCTGCGAGCCAACTGCGAGGTTCGCCGGTGACGGATGTGACGGCGGGGAGACGCATGGGCGGCCCCAAGGCGTCCGCAGGCCCCTGGGGACGCGTTGCGTGGGGTAATTAGCACAAGGCGACCATGAAGAGCGCGCCGAGTACCGTGGGACGTGGCGGGGGAACAGCGCTCTGATGGGGGGATATCTATCGCCCGCGACAAATTAGAATTCTTCCCTCTGTCTGCGTCTTAGGGCTTTTCAGCGTAGAGAAATTGCTTTTCAAAGCGCTTCAGGGAAGAGCGTTAGAGGAACGAATAGTTTTAACAGCCTGGAAGAACGCCCTTCGGGAACGCAGAAGACGCACTTGTACGCAGTTGTGTGTTTGTGTGTTTCCTTTTACGTTCTGTAGTACTTTGCAGGCTCTGATTGCATAATGTAGTGCATTAATTTTCTCCTCTTCATCCACATGGTTACTTGCAATTTACGTATAAGTCTTCGATGAATTCTTTGTCTCTGTACCGCTGTAAGGGAACAACTGTACTTGACACCAAAAGGTAAGAACGTTAAATTGCTTTCCTAAATGTTTTCGATATTGTTTCGCGCATCGATAAATTTTGATAGGTATCAGTAAGTGGAGGGATAACAGATATATTTGTAATTTAGCAAAGCAACAAGTTTATGAATACACTGACATGGCTGAACGTTACGACCACTGCCCAACGCGACATTGGATGCCGCCTCATGGCGTTGCGGGTCTCGACGCGGTAACAAAATTATGTATGTGGAGCAGAAACGGATGGGGGATCACCATGGGTAAGATATGGGGGATCACAGTGGGTAAGATATGGTTTCCAAATGGGGAAATCCATTGAGGTAAGCGACTTTGACAAAGGAAAGATGATTATTACGCAGAGCCTGTGACCGAGTATATTGAAAACGGCAAAGCTGGTCGAATGTGCACGCGCTACTGTCGTGAGCAGCTACGGAAAAATGTAAAAGGACTGTCAAATTACCTCTGGGCGCTGAAGCTGGACGTCCACCACTCTTCACAGAACGTGGGCTCAAATGGCTCTAAGCACTACGGGACGTAACATCTGAGGTCATCAGTCCCCTTGACTTAGAACTACTTAAACCTAACTAACCTAAGGACATCACACACATCCATGCCCCAGGCAGGACTTGAACCTGCGACCGTAGCAGCAAAAAAAAATTGGCTCTTAGCACTATGGGACTTAACTACTGAGGTCATCAGTCCCCTAGAACTTAGAACTACTTCAACCTAACTAACCTAAGGACATCACACACATCCATGCCCCAGGCAGGATTCGAATCTGCGACCTTCGCGGTCGTGCAGTTCCAGACTGTAACGCCTAGAACGCCAGTAGCAGCAGCGCGGTTCCGGATTGAAGCGCCTAGAACCGCTCGGCCACAGCGTCCGGCCACAGAACGTGGGGTCCGGAGGCTTGTCTGCTTTGTAAAGCAGGATAGATGGTGATCTATGGCATGTCTGTGAAAGAGCACAATGCTGGTGCACGCACGAGTGTTTCGGAACACACGGTTCACCGTAGATTGTTGAACATGCAGCTCCGCAGCAGACCACCCCTACGTATTCACATGGTGACCCAACGAGATCGTCAATTACGAGTGCAAAGGACAGAGGAGTATCGGGATTCGACCGTCGATCAATGGAAAAGTATCAGCTCTTCGGGGGAGTCACTACGCTAGCTCGATAGTATTCTCCACAAACGCCGTCATTGAGGTGAACGCCAGCTCAAAATGTGCAGTAGAGATGGGCAAACTCGTTCATCCTTGGAAACTAATTCACTGCTGATCGTTCTTTGTTGGGAACCGTTCATTTTTTCTCGTTCACCGTTCACTTGTGCTTGGTATATGGTTCTTATGAAAAACTGAAAACTAGTAGTGTAGGTGACTGTAGGATGGAGGGGACCAAGAGGGGGCACTTGCCTCCCCCCTGGAGTATAGAGTTTTTATTCATTACAGAATTCTTACACACTTTTAGAAGTAATTTCTGTGATTCTGCAGAACCTCTCGTTTAGCCAACCGTAGCCTTATGTGGCTGATCGCAGAAAAATAATATAGGGTGGCGCACGGAAAACCGGCCCCGAATACAAACTGCTCGCCAATTACGGACGATGTGTTGCCCATTACGAGCAGATATAACAAACAGACAAAGGTAATAATTATGCAGTGAAGAAATAACAAGCTAATGCAAGAAACAATTGCGAAACAATCGATGACGATGTGTAGAGAGCTGGAGAACATGAAAATCTCACGCGACGCGCATGGGCTATAGCTCATGTAGTCTTGTAAACCTGTTGGTGGCTCTTTCCCAAGTTAATAGACCACAAGTGTCTTGTATAAAATTCTGCGTTTCGACTTCCACTACATAGCTATGCTACGTTGTAAACAATAATCGTTTACACCCTATACGTACTTCACGTTGTCTCTGAGTTCGTAGGCGAAGTAGAGACTTTATGGAAGCATAAAATTAAATGTGGTTTTCTCATACTTGCGTCACGCGCTTAGTAAAAATTATGTTTTTATGTTGCATTATTAAAGTTAATGCAGCAATAATAATAATAATTAAGTTCGCAGTAATAAATTTTTTGGTTTGAAAGCCCCTTCTGAACAAATGTTTTTGAGATAATTAGTAAATACGATTTTATTGCAATCTATGTCTTTTCAAATGGAGAGGTACCGCTTTTCCTACTGAGCCAAAATGACCCACAACCCACAACCCACAAACGAAAATCGTTTTATATGAATTTTCTTACACTAAAAATTAAGCAAATTATTGAAAGCTGGTAAATCAAGTCGATGAAACCAAAAAATATATGAATAGCAAAAGAAACTTGCCTTGTTATAAGTATGTCTTCCGCTGTTCATCAATATAATGAAGTGAGCTGATATGCCCTTTGTTACCTGAAGAGACGTACCTATTATATACAACGTAATTTTTATGTAATTTACGTAACTATAAAATACTTTTTGATCACCGGTCGTGGACGCTGAATAGCCAGAACCAAGTGCAAGAACAGTTCGGGACACATGTAAAATAGGCGAGCGCAGTGAACAAAACGAACAACTGGATACTGAACTAAGTAGGAGCAGTCGGTAATGGAACTGAGACAGGTGGTCACCGAGCGAGGTGGCGCAGTGGTTAGCACACTGGACTCTCATTCGGGAGGACGACGGTTCAATCCCGTCTCCGGCCATTCTGATTTAGGTTTTCCGTGATTTCCCTAAATCGTTTCAGGCAAATGCCGGGATGGCTCCTTCGAAAGGGCACGGCCGATTTCCTTCCCAATCCTTCCCTAACCCGAGCTTGCGCTCCGTCTCTAATGACCTCGTTGTCGACGGGACGTTAAACACTAACCACCACCACCACCACAGGTGGTCATGCGATGAATGACGAGTGCGGCAGAGGGAGACCGAGACTGGGACGAGCACGCGACCGAGGCTGGAACGAGAACTGCCGAAGTGACCGCCGCGACCGAAGTGAGCTAGTGAACTATGAACCTATCGTTTCTCGTTCCCGGGAACTATAAGTAGACAGCCGCGACCGAAGTGAACTATGAGCCGATCGTTCCTCGTTCCCGGGAACTATAAGTAGACCGTCGCGACCGAAGTGAACTATGAACCGATCGTTCCTTGGAATTCGTTCCTCGGCCCTCTCGTTTATCTTGGTGAACCGTTCCGTTGCACCCGTTCGTTCGCGAACTACCCATCTCTAATGTACAGTGCGCTACGGACGTAGGGTGGTGGTAGCAGTAGTATGCTATGGGAGACATTCTCCTGCTCTTGTATGGGACCTATGGTAGTAATAAAACACACGCTGACAACTGCGAACCACCGACATCCCTATATGATTGATGTCTTCCCCGACGCCGATGTCATCTGTCAACAGTATAATTGTCCGTGTCTCGGAACCAGAACCCTGATACAGTGGCCTGAGGAGCATTACAGTGAACTCTCGTTGATATCGTGAACACGAAATTCTCCTGATGTAAAATCTGTGGAACCCGTCTGGGCCGCTATCGGCCTCCATCACCGTGTACGAAAATCAGCGGCCCATTACTTACGGGAAATACATGGCCTATGCGTAGACATCTAATGCCACATACCTCCAAATATCTGCCAACAAACTGTCGGATCCCCGATACATATTTCGTTCCGAAGACGGACAGACAAGGAAATAAGCAGGTGTTCACATTGTTTTAGCTCATCAGGTTATATACTACTTAATAGGGAGAAAGGGTTGTAATAATTAATTTTGTAAATGGAATTGGTTGCTCCAAGGGGTTATAAAACAAATACTTGAACTTAAAAGTCATAATAACGAAAGTCGAGTGTCCTGATTGGCTGCACAGCTGTAGCACGCAGTGGTCTCGTGGACAGTAGCAAGGAGGAAAAAAATAGCGAGTCTCTGAACTGAGTAGTCATGTTGTCTATGGCTTGTAACGTAAGTATTATTTTGTGGTAAAAAGTGCGTTTCAAGAACTATAAATTGACGTCGCATTAATTTGCATGCTATTAAGTCTTCTCCGATATTTCTAAATCGCGGGTGCAAGAAGTCTCACCCTTCCGTGACGCTGTAAAGTTTTGGAACCATGGCTGCCGAAGTACGAACGGCTCTAAAGGGAGCCGTATTGGTCGACGAGTAATTAATACAATGCATACCCCCGAATCCAACTGACTTTTATAGAAAATTGAAATGTTTCTTTTAGACCATATTATTTCCTACTCTAAAAAACTTGAAAACAATAAAATTAAGATTACTGGTGTAATTGTGAGAATTCACGCAGAGATAACGTACGTTTTGTAAGGTAGCAGTACTTTGCACCTTACTGTAATATAATAATTGTTGCAAAGACGAGTTAGATATCGGTTATTATGTTGTTTATCAGGCAACCAGCCTATTGAAATTAATATAGGACGGCATAAGTCGCGTATTAACTTTAAGAAATTCGCATGTTGCTTGAAGTCGGGGTTCAGGTGATATTTTCACAGAGTTTGGCTGGAGCGGACGAGCAGCACTGCTCAAAGGTTGGGCAGAGGGGTGTGGAAGTTTACAACCGACCATTACGAGTCGGCATGCGAAAGCGCCGCCGGTGCAGGTAAGCCGCCCATTGCGTGGACACCAGAGGCAGGCCTTCGAGCGACGGCGCCTCGTTGTCGAAGCCTCTATGTCGAGACGAGCTGGCACGTAAAGGAGCCTTCCCACGAGTCTTAACGTTTTCTGGGCCTTTCTAAGAAACGCGGTTAAGCTAGTGCAATGACCTTCTCCGCTCGAGGGCGAACAGAGAGACACGATTGGTGGGTTCAATTTTGAACGGAGTTTCAGTTTGTTCCAGAACGTTCTAGGCGCGGTAAGGCGCGGAATGCTTTGATTGGCTGGAAGAAGCCAGGAAATAATAGTGGGAGCGAACTGTGCTGGTCTAGAGCCACAGGATTGGGCAGCTCGAAAAATAGCGTGGGGGTGCTGATCTTTGCAGGGGGAAGCTTTTGGAGCTGTTATCAGGAAGCGTCTTAGCTCCTGTAGCGAGCGGACGTCGTGCTTTCGCCTCTGCTGTAGGAGAGTAAATTCTTTTCAGTGTGCTGTGCAGGACTTTGAATAAGTCTGCCAGCTGCCACTGAAACTAGTATTCAGTTAGGGGACTGTCATGTTTTACTGTTAGAGAAAGGCTGATTCCGCCAATTACGGTTGGGAATACTGTCTCACAGAAAAAGCAGACAGGAGCAGAGCAATTTCCTTGAGCCATACTTTATTGAAGACGTTACTGGATTCCGCCTTTGGGCTGGTGAGTCCCGTCTTAACGAGTGCGAGACGATTGGAAAGAAAGCAGAATTAGCTTTTGAAAAGCAGTTTACGAATAGGGAGCCAGTTCGCGAAAATAAATTCATTTTTGTTGCAATTGAGGCTCCTCGACGACGCAGACGCCATCGGCAGCTTGCTGACCTGTCCACGACGCTGCATTTGGTAACGTGATGCTCAGCTTTGGCATTTAATCCGATGTTACGCGAGCCTGTGATTACCAGAGCTCAGTTTTCCACCCACGCTCTTATTGAGAATTTGGTAATTGAAGTAGGTTTGTCTGACGTATTTTATGCCGTCTGACAGGGGGAGAGAGTGGAAAATAACAAGTACAGATGTGTTATCCGACACTAAGAGTTAGTTTTGGAATTGATTTTATCACTTATAAATGTATGCCATTGTTCAGTTTGATGTTATGAAGATTATTGTTCAATAAATGTGTTCAATGCTATCCTTGTTTAGTAGTGATCAGTTTCCTGAACACTATTTGGTTATTTAAATATTAATCAAAATTATTAAAGGGACAATTTTAATTAACAGGTTGGGTCTCATTATCAGGCTAACGACCCGATCCAGTAGGCAAAGTGAACAAGTAAAAGCATTCTTGTTAAAACTCGCCGACATTTGGCGGACCCACCTAGGATCCCTCATCATCATTTATTGAAATAAACCCCTTCCAGTCTTAATGAGTGTACGTATCGCTTTGTATTCCGTTCTTTCTGACGTAATTCTACTGCTGTATTAACTTCAGAGTCTTACTGAAAGACAAGTTATTGCTAAAAAAAATTCCTTAAACTGATAACGAAAATAAATCAAAGATGGCTGCTTCACAGCATATGAAGAAAATCACAACGCTACCTTCCATACAAAAGAAAATAATTAACACCAACTGGAATTAAAAGCCAGGAACCATCCAGATTTCAATTCAGAATCAAAGCAAGGTAAATGAGCTTCATCAGTGCTTGGCGACATAAAGAAAACAAGGGAATATTGAGTAACAGCAGTTATTACAGGAGCATAATACAAGATGGGTCACGAACTAGTCTTTCTTGAGCTGGAAACTTCGATTATGTACTGGAGGATAGAATCACGATATGAAACGATACTGAAAGTAGGCGGTGTTAACATTAACATATTGCTTTGTACGCCCTTGTCAGTTTAGTTGAGGTTCGAACCCCTATATCCACCATTCGCTTTGGAATAATAGAAGATCGCCTTTATCATGTTTTAAACAGTCCAGGTGGGGTACACACGAGTCAATCAAAACGCAGCAAAGTTGATAACATTATTTGCTAGATATTAACGGCCACTTATTGAAAGCGAAAGGCTTACTTGCAACGGGCTCTGGCGTAACAGTTAATGGACGCAGCGCCGATGAGACAAAGGTAGTCAGCCACCACAGCTCGGGCTAACGAAAGTAGAGAAAGAAAAAAAGTGGTTGTGGCGCAGAATGTGGCTTGTCGTACGAAAACGAGAGACTGTAATTTCACCTCTTTAACAAAACGAAATTAACTGAAACAATAGACAGGATATAAGACCTACTGGTCGACAATCAAGGGTCATTCTAAAACTGTGGAGATAGAAATTTGATAAGATTTTTACGCAGTTTGTCGCTGGCTAGAAAAGTGTGGATTGAATTAAAGTGGAAAGATCGTGAGGGGTTCGATCCAACCGTTTTACTTTCCAGTAGTACGTGAGAAAAATTAACACCTGCGTGGTCTCTTGTCATCTCTGATTTCTCTTATCTTATAAGTTTGTAGGTGGTAGTTAACAAACTATTTTGGTACTCAGACGGTAATGTTAGTTACTGTCATTTCATGAAAAGCTATCGCCGCAACGGAAATCTCCTTTGTTTCAACTCACCTATCCGTGCCACTCTTTCACCTTCATCGAACAAATTTTACGTGGTGCTTCCGATACGAACTAATGAGCTAGTCGTACAGCAAAGCTGCCACAGACAAATAAAATATGAGTAGAAGTTTATTAGCGAGTGTGCGATACTAATCTAATTACCTTGAAATGAGAAACGAAAGAGTGTGTGTGTGTGTGTGTGTGTGTGTGTGTGTGTGTGTGTGTGTGTGCCTGCGTGCGTGCGTGAGAGAGAGGGAGAGAGAGACAGACAGACTGTGATGATGGGAGGAGGGGAGTGGAAGGAGAGACACAAGGAGACAGAGATCTCAGTATTAAGACCAGTCTTTGCATATTTTTTCCTCAATATCCTATGTCAGTTCTGTCTGCTAAGAATCCTATATCGCGCAGGATTGGTCTAGAGGAGGACCATCAAACGGAGTCTAGGCTGCCTCTTCAGTAGATTAGTTGCATCTTCTTAGTCCCTGTCAATTAACCGCAGTCCTTTGTCTTCATCACAACATGTTCTATGTTATGGTACTCCTAATTATAATTCAGACTCTCTTTCTCCAACGTCCCAGTTGAATCAGGAGCCATTAAATTGTTTTGGTACTCATGTGGAGGGCCGCACACTTACACTATTCAGGATCGGTTGCCACATTTTGCACCATCCTGATACCTTCTCTCCACACATATTTCGTGCGAACTGGTGCAGTGTATTTGCATCACTTTAAATAGATATTCCAGTAAGTTACAACATCGAAAACACTTCCGCGCTCACTCAATGAGCGTATGGGATATCTCTTGCTGTGACGCTGGACAAAGTACAGGGTTATTACAAATGATTGAAGCGATTTTACAGCTCTACAATAACTTTATTATTTGAAATATTTTCACAATGATTTGCACACACATACAAGAACTCAAAAAGTTTTTTTTAGGCATTCACAAATGTTCGATATGTGCCCCTTAGTGATTCGGCAGACATCAAGCCGATAATCAAGTTCCTCCCACACTCGGCGCAGCATGTCCCCATCAATGAGTTCGAAAGCATCGTTGATGCGAGCTCGCAGTTCTGGCACGTTTCTTGGTAGAGGAGGTTGAAACACTGAATCTTTCACATAACCCCACAGAAAGAAATCGCATGGGGTTAAGTCGGGAGAGCGTGGAGGCCATGACATGAATTGCTGATCATGATCTCCACCACGACCGATCCATCGGTTTTCCAATCTCCTGTTTAAGAAATGCCGAACATCATGATGGAAATGCGGTGGAGCACTATCCTGTTGAAAGATGAAGTCGGCGCTGTCGGTGTCCATTTGTGGCATGAGCCAATTTTCCAGCATGTCCAGATACACGTGTCCTGTAACGTTTTTTTCGCAGAAGAAAAAGGGGCCGTAAACTTTAAACCGTGAGATTGCACAAAACACGTTAACTTTTGGTGAATTGCGAATTTTCTGCACGAATGCGTGAGGGTTCTCTACCGCCCAGATTCGCACATTGTGTCTGTTCAGTTCACCATTAAGAAATAATGTTGCTTCATCACTGAAAACAAGTTTCGCACTGAACGCATCCTCTTCCATGAGTTGTTGCAACCGCGCCGAAAATTCAAAGCGTTTGACTTTGTCATCGGGTGTCAGGGCTTGTAGCAATTGTAAACGGTAAGGCTTCTGCTTTAGCCTTTGCCGTAAGATTTTCCAAACCGTTGGCTGTGGTACGTTTAGCTCCCTGCTTGCTCACTGCAGGCCGACCCGTTGATTTCCCCTTACAGAGGCATCCAGAAGCTTTAAACTGCGCGTACCATCGCCGAATGGAGTTAGCAGTTGGTGGATCTTTGTTGAACTTCGTCCTGAAGTGCCGTTGCACTGTTATGACTGACTGATGTGAGTGCATTTCAAGCACGACATACGCTTTCTCGGCTCCTGTCGCTATTTTGTCTCACTGCGCTCTCGAGCGCTCTGGCGGCAGAAACCTGAAGTGCGGCTTCAGCCGAACAAAACTTTATCTGTTTTTATAGGTATCTGTAGTGTGTCGTGACCATATGTCAATAAATGGAGCTACAGTGAATTTATGAAATCGCTTCAATCATTTGTAATAGCCCTGTACATTCTGGGATGGACCAAGTCCCTCATACGACCTGTTACGAACTGCTAAGCATGTAAATGTATCGTTCAGGCGACTGTGATTTGTAATTCCCGCAGTGTAGCGTACGGTACGCGTTATGGATGATTATATCAAAGAAGACCACTTTTTTCTAGTCGCTAGGTACTCTTAGTTTCTCCAGTGAACTACGATAAACTGCTGCAAGAGGAAGACCATATTCGTTTGTATAGTCTTCCTAGATTTTTACACGTATCTCATCTGGTCCCGAGTCCGAGGTTCTGTTAGGAACACAGTATTAATCTGCCAGGATGTTTCGTACCAATGCAGAGTGAAATCCTCACTCGCAAAAGTATCTGCCCATCCAAATAATTATTCGTTTCACTTCTTATTTTGTATGCTACAGAGAATGAAAGACCTTATCCGATTCAGCCTGTGTATCGGTTCAATGAAATACGTTCGTGCATGGACAGCCGATAACCACCTGTCTGATGTCATATTACTTTACCACATAAGTAAAATAAAAAGTTTTACTAAGACATTTTTGAAGGTGTTGTGAAATAAAAATTAATTTCGCATAGTATTTGCTGTGTCGTCCGAAGAAGACACAGCCAGGGCAAAAGCACCACAAGCGCAAATATACGAGCTGGTGCCAGTGACGTAGAGACTCGCCACTTGCGTGAGTTCCACCAGCACCACGGGCGGCACTGAGGATGAAGATATCGGCCTCGCCTCGGCCAATTGTCGACCGTGTACAACCCGCCAATAATCGGACGACAATGGACAGAAGCGTACTCGGAAGACAGAAGGACAGCTCTCGTCCACCTGGTTATAGATCGTCGTCCAGGGCTGCCTTAGACACGGAACGTAGTTTAGTGAACTCTTAGAAGTGAACAGACGTTGTTATTATATTTCCTATGTACTGTGACCCCCCATGAACCATGGACCTTGCCGTTGGTGGGAGGCTTGCGTGCCTCAGCGATACAGATAGCCGTACCGTAGGTACAACCACAACGGAGGGGTATCTGTTGAGAGGCCAGACAAACGTGTGGTTCCTGAAGAGGGCAGCAGCCTTTTCAGTAGTTGCAAGGGTAACAGTCTGGATGATTGACTGATTTGGCCTTGTAACAATAACCAAAACGGCCTTGCTGTGCTGGTACTGCGAACGGCTGAAAGCAAGGGGAAACTACGGCCGTAATTTTTCCCGAGGGCATGCAGCTTTACTGTATGATTAAATGATGATGGCGTCCTCTTGGGTAAAGTATTCCGGAGGTAAAAAAGTCCCCCATTCGGATCTCCGGGCGGGGACTACTCAAGAGGATGTCGTTATCAGGAGAAAGAAAACTGGCGTTCTACGGATCGGAGCGTGGAATGTCAGATCCCTTAATCGGGCAGGTAGGTTAGAAAATGTTAAAAGGGAAATGGATAGGTTTAAGTTAGATATAGTGGGAATTAGTGAAGTTCGGTGGCAGGAGGAACAAGACTTCTGGTCAGGTGACTACAGGGTTATGAACACAAAATGAAATAGGGGTAATGCAGGAGTAGGTTTAATACTGAATAGGAAAAGAGCAATGCGGGTAAGTTACTACAAACAGCATAGTGAACGCATTATTGTGGCCAAGATAGATACGAATCCCACACCTACTACAGTAGTACAAGTTTATATGCCAACTAGCTCTGCAGAAGACGAAGAAATTGAAGAAATGTATGATGAAATAAAAGAAATTATTCAGATAGTAAAGGGAGACGAAAATTTAATAGTCATGGGTGACTGGAATTCGAGTGTAGGAAAAGGGAGAGAAGGAAACGTAGTAGGTGAATATGGATTGGGGCTAAGAAATGAAAGAGGAAGCTGCCTGGTACAATTTTGCACAGAGCACAACTTAATCATAGCTAACACTTGGTTTAAGAATCACGATAGAAGGTTATATACATGGAGGAACCCTGCAGATACTAAAAGGTATCAGATAGATTATATAATGGTAAGACAGAGATTTAGGAACCAGGTTTTCAATTGTAAGACATTTCCAGAGGCAGATGTGGACTCTGAACACAATCTATTGGTTATGACCTGTAGATTAAAACTGAAGAAACTGCAAAAAGGTGGGAATTTAAGGAGATGGGACCTGGATAAACTGAAAGAACCAGAGGTTGTAGAGTGTTTCAGGGAGAGCATAAGGGAGCAATTGACAGGATTGGGGGAAAGAAATACAGTAGAAGAAGAATGGGTAACTTTGAGGGATGAAGTAGTGAAGGCAGCAGAGGATCAAGTAGGTAAAAAGACGAGGGCTAGTAGAAATCCTTGGGTAACAGAAGAAATATTGAATTTAATTGATGAAAGGAGAAACTATAAAAATGCAGTAAATGAAGCAGGCAAAAAGGAATACAAACGTCTCAAAAATGAGATCGACAGGAAGTGCAAAATGGCTAAGCAGGGATGGCTAGAGCACAAATGTAAGGATGTATAGGCTTATCTCAGTAGGGGTAAGATAGATACTGCCCACAGGAAAATTAATGAGGCCTTTGGAGATAAGAGAACCACTTGTATGAACATCAAGAGCTCAGATGGAAACCCAGTTCTAAGCAAAGAAGGGAAAGCAGAAAGGTGGCAGGAGTATATAGACGGTCTATACAAGGGCGATGTACGATATTATGGAAATGGAAAAGGATGTAGATGAAGATGAAATGGGAGATACGATACTGCATGAAGAGTTTGACAGAGCACTGAAAGACCTGAGTCGAAACAAGGCCCCCGGAATAGACAACATTCCATTGGAACTACTGACGGCCTTGGGAGAGCCAGTCCTGAGTAAACTCTACCATCGGGAGAGCAAGATGTATGAAACAGTCGAAATACCCTCAGACTTCAAGAAGAATATAATAATTCCAATCCCAAAGAAAGCAGGTGTTGGCAGATGTGAAAATTACCGAACAATCAGTTTAATAAGCCACAGCTGCAAAATAGTAACACGAATTCTTTACAGAAGAATGGAAAAACTAGTAGAAGCCGACCTCGGGGAAGATCAGTTTGCATTCCGTAGAAATACTGGAACACGTGAGGCAATACTGACCTTACGACTTACCTGAGAAGAAAGATTAAAGAAAGGCAAATGTACGTTTTTAGCATTTGTAGACTTAGAGAAAGCTTTTGACAATGTTGACTGGAATACTCTCTTTCAAATTCTAAAGGTGGCAGGGGTAAAATACAGGGAGCGAAAGGCTATTTGCAATTTGTACAGAAACCAGATGGCAGTTATAAGAGTCGAGGGACATGAAAGGGAAGCAGTGGTTGGGAAGGGAGTAAGACAGGGCTGTAGCCTCTGCCCGATATTATTCAATCTGTAAATTGAGCAAGCAGTAAAGGGAACAAAAGAAAAAATTGGAGTAGGTATTAAAATCCATGGAGAAGAAATAAAAACTTTGAGGTTCGCCCATGACATTGTAATTCTGTCAGAGACAGCAAAGGACTTGGAAGAGTAGTTGAATGGAATTGACAGTGTCTTGAAAGGAGGATATAAGATGAACATGAACAAAAGCAAAACGAGGAATATGGAATGTAGTCGAATTAAGTCGGGTGATGCTGATGGAATTAGATTAGGAAATGAGACACTTAAAGTAGTAAAGGAGTTTTGCTATTTGGGGAGCAAAATAACTGATGATGGTCGAAGTAGAGAGGGTATAAAACGTAGACTGGCAATGACAAGGAAAGCGTTTCTGAGGAAGAGAAATTTGTTAACATCGAGTATAGATTTAAGGGTCAGGAAGTCGTCTCTGAAAGTATTTGTTTGGAGTCTAGCCATGTATGGAAGTGAAACATGGACGATAAATAGTTTAGACAAGAAGAGAATAGCAGCTTCCGATATGTGGTGCTACAGAAGAATGCAGAAGATTAGATGGGTAGATCTCATAACTAATGAGGAAGTATTGAATAGGATTGGGGAGAAGAGGAGTGGCACAACTTGACTAGAAGAAGGGATCGGTTGGTAGGACATGTTCTGAGGCACCAAAGGATCACCAATTTAGTATTGGAGGGCAGCGTGGAGGGTAAAAATCGTAGAGGGAGACCAAGAGATGAATACACTAAGCAGATTCAGAAGGATGTAGGTTGCAGTAGGTACTGGGAGATGAAGCAGCTTGCACAGGATAGAGTAGCATGGAGAGCTGCATCAAACCAGTCTCAGGACTGAAGACCACAACAACAACAACATCTACTGTGAAGTTTACTTACAATTATTTGCACTTAGCTACTGAGGGCCTCTTTTGTGCTGTATTACAAGCTGTGTTGCAGACATCATTATTCAGCTACTCACAAAGATAAGTAAACCGTTTAACTCATTTGTGTGGCTTCGTTACTAACTTGTTGGAGTGTTGTAGAACCGACATTTTTCTTACCTTTTAAATGATCCTGGGTAATAGCTGTGTAATACTGGCAGGGAGGATTTGTCTTTGCGGTGTACTGCACCAGACGCCGTTTCACGAACTCACAAATTCGGCCTACCGTTAACACAGTGGCAACTCGGCCTACACAGCAGTAGCGTGGCCTTTACAGAACTGGCGACGAGGATTTACTAAAGTGTCGTTGGTTACCGATGGTCATAGCCCATTCATGGCGGGACGTATTTTAAGGACTCGATGTATATTCCATCCGTTTGCTATATACACCTTATGACCGTCCGCCCCTGGTAGCTGAGTCGTTCATGTAAAGTATGTGAATAATCAACGTTAATAAAATGTAAAAGTGAGATTAACAATATATAAGAAATTCTGCTTATCCTTATTACAATGATTTTGGTTAACGGAACACTAACTGTGCATAAACACCATCCTTAACATTATTTATTCGGCACGTAGTGTCAAATAGTCTGATGTTTCATGAATTTTAATTGATTTTTAGCCCTAGTCTCAATACTAAAGAGAAAACTGTTTAATAGGACTTTAGTAAGTGAACTCCAGAACAGTCAATCAAAGATCACACTTTACTGACATATTAAACAGTTTTTTCCTTACAAGGTACGCGAAGTTAAAGATTACAGAACGAGGGTAGACGTGCTGTCGTGGGCATCGGGGGAAAGTTCAACGAACTAAGTAACTTCACTATTAACATTCGTATCACAGTCAAAACGTAGACATGGAACACACTTAGAAACACTAACCATCGGGGTCCATACGAGCAAACTAATTTGTGTAACTTTGTTACTAATTTGTTGGAGTGTTGTAGATTCTTCCTTCTCCTATCCTGTTACCTGATCCTGGGGCATAGTTGTGCAAAAGTGAAAGGGGGAAATAGTCTTAGCGGTGTTCTGCGCCAGAAGCCGTTGCACGAACTCACAGACTCAGCCTACCTCAACAACAGTGGTAACTCGTCCCCCACAGCAGTAGCGGTGAGGCCTTTACAAAACTGGCGAAAAGGGTTTACAAAACACGCATCCAATCAAGGTGAGCAATCGTGCATGTCCGGGACAGGCTTCAATGGGCACATATCGCACTGACCATCAGGTTTAACAAAATTGTAAGAACAAAAACCAGCTTCAGCTTTCCAGCGTGATCTTCCTCCACGGCATGAAAAATATGAGCATGAAATCATGAGCAAATGCAGGAAGATAAAATATACTCTGCCAAAATTGATAAGGCAAAACCACCGAAATTCTCTGACAGTCGGATTGATAGATGAATTTCAAGTCCAGTATCAGGAAGCCTGAAATCTTTTACAGAAGAAAATATAATGATGTTTTCAATAACTGTTCTCAGATGGAGGTTTCAGTATGACATTTGCTGTAGAACAAATAATGTGATGATGATGTTTGGTTTGTGGGGCGCTCAACAGCGTGGTTATCAGCGCCCGTACAATTACCCAATCTGTGCTCAGTCCAATTGCGCCACTTTCCTGGATGATGATGAAATGATGAGGACAACACAAACACCCAGTCATCTCGAGGCAGGCGAAAATCCCTGACCCCGCCGGGAATCGAACCCGGGACCCCGTGCTCGGGAAGCGAGAACGCTACCGCGAGACCACGAGCGGCGGACTAGAACAAATAATGCGTCAGAAAGAAAACAGCAATTCTTCACATGGGAATATGTCCTAGTGAAGTCCAGTGCAGTACCCCTCGCTACGCTAAAAAAGAAAACAGTTGGCTGTGCATGGCTCTTGAGCTTGTTATATTTCTTCCTGCGTATGAAGAAGCGCCGTCAACGTCCTTGTTATGCAGTTGCGAGGCAGCATAAATAAAGCGTGTCTGGCGGGGCGGTAGCAGGGGAGACACATGCAGCTCGTTACGCGCCCTCTGTCTTGCACTATATCATTACGGGGGCGCGGCCAAGTCAGAAATAAACCGGGGTGCCGCGCCGAGGCAGCAGCAGCGGACGCGTCTCGCGCCACGCGGGGCTGCCTACCACTCAGGGGCGCCTCTACTTGGTCGATTACTCTTTGCGCCGGGCCCATGTTATTGCTCGTTCTGCCTTTTTGTCACTGAGACGACGAGAAACAGAATAGCTGCCATAAGCCCTTTTAATGATGGCACACACTTCCAGTGCTGCTCTGAAGTTTTACCCTATTTGTAACGCGGGCTTTGTGAAAGCGTCTGCATTATGAAAAACTAGTCATCACGTTCGGTAACGGATAGCTGAACCAATAACACGAGATGTACCACACAGAACCAACATTATTACCTTTCCACTACTACGTTGGCTCTTTTCCTAAGGTTTGATTTTTCTGAATGTGGGTCATTCATTACGATCATTTGTGCGGATTGTCGCCCCAGTCAGACATAGGTTTTGTTGAATTTGAAAAAAAATGTTCAAATGTGTGTGAAATCTTATGGGACTAAACTGCTATGGTCATCAGTCCCTTAGCTTACACACTACTTAACCTAAATTATCCTAAGGACAAACACACATACCCATGCCCGAGGGAGGACTCGAACCTCCGCCGGGACCAGTCGCACAGTCCATGACTGCAGCGCGTGAGACCCCTCGGCTAATCCCGCGCGGATGTTGAATTTGACACAGCTTCGTTGTACAAATTTGAAGTTGTGATCTAATGATGACAATGCCCCAAAAATTGTTACGAATGGACAAATGTGTTAAGCAGTCTAGATAGTTTTATTCGCAACTGTCCACAACGATCGGTTACTGATTTGGGAAAACTGTTTCCTTTATAATTAGGTATTATCTTTAGTTCAGTCTTCCCCATGTGACTCGACAACGATAGTTTCTTCACTCATCATTTCATCCAATAAAAATTTTGTACATATGTATATAATTACTTGACACTGAAGATAAGAAGTGAGGTTTTTCGCAGAACCTCCGATGAAAAGGAACTACTACCTTGTATGGTGGCGCACTTCTTTATAATTCTTGGAGTAGAGCAGTATTATTTATTTCATTTCCTCCCCCTTTCCCTTCCTACTCCACAATCGGGCAGTGCAACGATAACACCAGTTGGAGCTTGAATTTATAACTTCCGAGCAGTGATACTAACGCGAAGTATACGTCGGAAGAAGCTCTATATATTTTGATTCGTTTTGGAACACTGTCCTCTGAAATTTATGGGTAATGCTCTCCACAAAGCACCAAACCTAATTGTGAAAAACATTTTGTGCAACGTACTCCACCTATATTTGAATAGTCATCAACATGAGACGCTTATAGTGAATAACGCTTTTTGACTACTAGTTTTTAAATTAACGGAAGAATGCCAAGAACTTTGTATTACAACGTATTTTTACGTCAGCTTAAAAATGGTGTCTAGCAACACTAATCACCAATAACGCTATTCACTAAGCTTAATTATAATGTATGCACATTAGGGTAGGGTTAGCTGCCTTCTGTAATAAAAAAAAAACCGAGTGTAAGGATCAACAGTGAACCAATGGCGTGAGGATGCAGAAGGCAGTAGAAAACACTGCATTATAGACACGTAGCGTGTGTTCACGGGACATGTAGCCTGTAACAGAAGAAGTGTCATGATGATATCTCCATTGGCAAAAGATTCCGGAATAGTCCCCCATTCGGATCTGTGGGAGGAGACTGCCAAGGGGGAGGTTACCGTGAGTAAAAGATTGAATAATCAACTAAAGGATAACGTTCTACGACTCGAACCGTGGAATGTCAGAACCTTGAACGTGTTAGGATAACTAGACAATCTGAAAAGGGAAATGCAAAGGCTCAGTCTAGGTATAGGAGGGGTCAGTGAAGTGAAGTATAAAGAAGACAAAGATTGCTGCTCAGATGATTATAGGGCAACATCAACAGCAGCAGAAAATGGTATAACAGGAGTAGAATTCATTATGAATAGGAAAGTAGGGCAGAGAGTGTGTTTCCGTGAACAGATCAGTGACAGGGTCATTCTTATCAGAATCGACAGCAAACCAACACATAACGATAGTTCAGGTACAAACGCCGACGTCGCAAGCTGAAGATGAAGAGATAGAGAAAGTGTACGAGGATATCCAAAGGCTAATACAGTATGTAAAGGCGGATGAAAATGTAGTAGTCATTGGGGACTCGAATGCAGTTGTAGGGGAAGGAGTATAATAAAAAGTTACGGGAGAATATGAGATTGTGACAAGTAATGAGAGAGGAGAAAGACTAATTGAGTTCTGTAACAAGTTTCAGCTAATAATAGCGAATACCCTGTTCAAGAATCACAAGAGGAGGAGGTATATTAGGAAAAAGCCGTGTGATACGGGGAATTTCAGTTAGCTTAGGCCATGGTCAGACAGAGATTCCGAAATCAGATACTGGATTGTAAGCCGTACCCCAAAGCAGATATAGTCTCAGATCACAATATACACTACTGGCCATTAAAATTGCTACTCCTCGAAGATGACGTGCTACAGACGCGAAATTTAACCGACGGGAAGAAGACGCTGTGATATGCAAATGGTTAGCTTTTTAGAGCATTCACACAAGGTTGGCGCCTGTGGCGACACCTACAACGTGCTGACATGAGGAAAGTTTCCAACCGATTTCTCATACACGAACAGCAGCTGACCGGTGTTGCCTGGTGAAACGCTGTTGTGATGCCTCGTGTAAGGAGAAAAAATGCGTACCATCACGTTTCCGACTTTGATAAAGGTCGGGTTGTAGCCTATCGCGATTGCTGTTTATCGTGTCGCGACATTGTTACTCGCGTTGGTCGAGACCCAATGGCTTTTAGCAGAAAATTGAATCGGTGGGTTCAGGAGGGTGATATGGAACGCCTCGTATCACTAGCAGTCGAGATGACAGGCATCTTATCCGCATGGCTGTAACGGATCGTGCAGCCACGTCTCGATCCCTGAGTCAACAGATGGTAACGATTGCAAGACAACAACCATCTGCCGGAACGGTTCGGAGACCATGGCTGTGGTTACCCTTGACGCTGCATCACAGGCAGGAGCGCCTGCGATGGTGTACTCAACGACGAACCTGGGAGTACGAATGGGAAAACGTCATTTTTTCTGATGAATCCAGGTGAACGCACATTGGAAGCGTGTATTCGTCATCGCCATGCTGGGGTATCACCCGGCGTGATAGTATGGGGTGCCATTGGTCACATGTCTCGGTCACCTCTTGTTCGCACTAACCGCACTTTGAACAGTGGACGTTACATTTCAGGTGTGTTACGACTCGTGTCTCTATTCGATCCCTGCGAAACCCTACATTTCAGCAGGATAATGCACGACCGCGTGTTTCAGATCTTGTGCCGGCATTTTGGGATACAGAAAATGTTCGACTGCTGCCCTGGCCACCACATTCTCCAGATCTCTCACCAACTGAAAACGTCTGGTCAATGGTGGCTGAGCAACTGGCTCGTCACTATACGCCAGTCAGTACTCTTAATGAACTGTGGTATCGTGTTAAAGCTGCATGGGCAGCTGTACCTGTACGCGCCATCCAAGCTCTGTTGGACTCAATGCTCAAGCGTATCAAGGCCGATATTACGGTGAGAGGTGGTTGTTCTGGGTATTGATTTCTCAGGATCTATGCACCCAAATTGCGTGAAAATGTTATAATATGTCAGTTCTTGTATAATATATTTGTCCAATGAATACCCGTTTATCATCTGCATTTCTCTTTGGTGTAGCAATTTTAATAGCCATTAGTGTAGTAGTGATGAGGAGTAGGCTCAAGTTTAAGAGATTAGTCAGGAAGAATCAAAATGCAAAGAAGTGGGATGCGGAAGTACTAAGGGATGACGATATGCGCTTGAAGTTCTCTAAGGCTATACATACAGCAATACGGAACAGCTCAGTGGGCAGTGCAGTTGAAGAGGATTCGACACTTCCAAAAAGGGCCACCGCAGAAGTTGTGAAAGAAACATAGGACAAAGAAGGTAATTGCGAAGAAACCATGGGTAATGGAAGAAATACTTCAGTTGATTGATGAAATGAGGAAGACAAAAGTGTTTTGGGAAATTCAGGAATACTGAAATACAAATCACTGAGGAATGAAATGAATAGGAAGTGGAGGGAAGCTAATACGAAAAATATGAATACATCGAAAAAGAAATGACTGCCGGAAGGACAGACTCAGCATACAGGAAACTCAAAACAACCTTCGGTGACATTAAAATCAAGGTTGGTAACTTTAAGAGTGCAACGGGAATTCCACTGTTACATGCAGAGGGGGGAGCTGATAGGTGGAAAAAATGCATTGAAAGCCTCTATGAGGGAGAAGATTGGTCTGATATGACAGAAGAAGAAACAGCAGTGGATTTGAATGGGATGTGGGATCCAGTACTAGAATCAGAATTTAAGAGAGCTTTGGAGGACTTAAGATCAAATGAGGCAGAAGGGATAGATATCAATCCATCAAAATTTCTAAAATCATTGGGGAAGTGGCAACAAAACGACTATTCACGTTGGTGTGTAGAATGTATGAGTCTGGCGACATACCATCTGACTTTCGGAAAAGTATCATCCACACAATTCTGAAGACGGCAAGAGCTGACAAGTTGCGAGAATTATCGCACAATCAGCTTAACAGCTCATGCATACAAGTTGCTGACAAGAATAATATACAGAAGAATGGAAAAGAAAATTGAGGATGCGCTAGATGACGATCAGTTTGGCTTTAGGAAAAGTAAAGGCACGAGAGAGGTAATCCTGACGTTGCGGTTAATAATGGAAACAAGACTAAAGTAACATCAATACACGTTCATAAGATTTGTCGACCTGGATAAAGCGTTTGACAAGGTAAAATGGTGCAAGATGTTCTAAATTCTGAAAAAAAGTAGGTGTAAGCTGTAGGCAGAGACGGGTCATAAACAATACGTACAACAACCAAGAGGGAATAATAAGTGTGGACGACCAAGAACGAAGTGCTAGTATTAAAAAGGGTGTAATACAAGGATGCAGCCATTCTCCCCTAGTGTTCAATCTGTACATCGAGGCCAGCCGGGGGGGCCGAGCGGTTCTAGGCGCTACAGTCCGGAACCGCGCGACCGCTGCGGTCGCCGGTTCGAATCCTGCCTCGGGCATGGATGTGTGTGATGTCCTTAGGTTAGTTAGGCTTAAGTAGTTCTAAGTTCTAGTGGACTGATTACTTCAGCAGTTAAGTCTCATAGTGAACCATTTTTACATCGGGGAAGCAATGATGGAGATAAAAGAAAAATTGAGGATTGGAATTAAAATTCATGGTGAAAGGATATCAATGTTACGATTTCCAGATGACATTGCTATCCTGAGTGAAAGTGAAGAAGAATTACATTATATGTTGAACGGAATGAACAGTCTAATGAGTACACAGTATGGACTGAGAGTAAATCGAAGAAAGACGAAGGTAATGAGAAGTAGTAGGAATGAGAATAGCGAGAAATTTAACATGAGGATTATTTGTCACAAAGCAGATGAAGTTAAGGAATTCTGCTACCTAAGCAGTAAAATAACCAGTAACGGACGGAGCAAGGAGGACATGAAAAGCAGAATAGCTAAGGCAAAAAAGGCATTCTTGGTCAAGAGAAGTCTACTAATATCAAATATCAGCCTTAATTTGAGGAATAAATTTTTGGGAATGTATGTTTGGAGTACAGCATTGTGTTTAGTGAAACATGGGCTGTGGGAAAACCGAAACAGAAGATAATCGAAGCATTTGAGATATGGTGCTACAGGTGAATAATGAAAATTAAGTGGACTGATAGGGTAAGGAATGAGCAGGTTCTGCGCAGAATTGGAGAGGAAATGCGAAAGTGGAAAACACTGATAAGGAGAAGAGACGGAAAGATAGGACATCTGTTAAGACATCAGGAAATGACATCCATGGTACTAGAGGGACCTTTAGAGGGTGAAATCTGTAGAGGAAGACAGAGATTGCAATACATCCAGGAAATAATTAAGGACATAGGTTGCAAATGCTACTCTGAGATGAAGGGTTTAGCACAGTAGAGGAATTCGTTGCGGGCTACATCAAACCACTGAGAAAATTGATGACAAAAAAATTATGTACTGGCTGGAAATCAGGCGAGTATTATCGCATTAGAACGATCGTATATGTACCTAATTGCATCCTGCGTCAGTCCTAAGCATCTTAGGCTGCTTTTTGCAAAGTGGCAAGCACTGGAGAACGAGTAGTTCCCGCTTCATCATGTCCCATACGCGTTCAGTTTGGGAGAGATCTGACGACCTTGCTGGCCTAGGCAGTTGTTTTAGACGACGAATAGCACGTTGCATCGCATCAGCCATAAGAGAACGGGCACTGTCCTGCTGGAGAAGCACATCACCTTGTTGTTGAGGAAATGGCAGTAGTACGGGTATAACACCCTGTGCGCTGTAGCAGACGCTGTTTATTTTACCCTGCGGAAACCCTAAATGTGACTGCAAGCTCTAACTGATGCCCTCCCTCCGCCCCCATTACACACTATGCAGTCTAGGATGGGACTCAAATGCACCCTGGAATAGGCAGTTCACAAGGTAGACGCCATACACGTGTGCGTCCGTTACTCGCTTACAGACGGAACGCCTCTATCACAGCATACAATACAGCACCTTTCCACTCTCTAGTCAGTTCTTTCGCGGCACCGGAGTAGCCATACTCAACGATGCCGCGGGGTTAGTGGTAGCCGGGCCAGAAGCTCTCGTCATCTTACTCCTGATGCTAGCGTACAGTTCCCATTGGTCCCTAATAAAACAGTAGATACTGCATGTGCCCAGATGTCGTCAATGGATGAAGTTCAGTCGACCACATCAACTCGCATAAGTCGTTGATCTCGACGCACGCATCTGTACAAAGTGGACGTCCAGAATATAACCTACTATGCAGGAATGTTCCACAGTCCACTGTTTACAGCAGCGGCACACCACCGATACACGTTGCCCAGTATGTGCAGAAATCCCTCGATACGTCCACCCAGCTTCCCGCACTCCCACAAGGCTATTCAACACTCGTCGATAGGCGTTGTTGGTATCCTAAAATGAATATTGGAACCATTATTCGCCTAAAACAGCACAATTACTGAAAGCAGGGCCAAAACAGAGAGTGCACAGACAGGTCTGCAGAGCGCGATCTGGCCGCCAAAGACCGCGACAAATGGATCACTAACAGTACAACCATTCAGGATACACTTACTCAACCCTGGTGCCACCAAACACATTCTTTAAGGGCGTTACATTTTTTTCCGGCAGTGTATTATTATAACGCATTTTTACATTACCTTGAAAATGATACTTCCTACGAAAAAGACCGCGACAAATGGATCACTAACAGTACAACCATTCAGGATACACTTACTCAACCCTGGTGCCACCAAACACATTCTTTAAGGGCGCTACATTTTTTTTCCAGCAGTGTATTATTATAACGCATTTTTACATTACCTTGAAAATGATACTTCCTACGAAATATAGTCGTCAGTAAATCATTGTTTACTAAAATGAGCTTGCAGTGGTAACTTGAATTTCTTCAAACACTATTAGACCCAACTGACGCAAGTGGTATCAACAATCTTGTATTTTAGTGTTAAATCTGTAGATTGTCCTCTTGGATCACAACCAGTCATACCAAATAATTAAACTTGCGATGGAGTGTTTTGTTTCTAATTGTTATGGGATTGTGTTTGAGGACTGCTTTGATGCAGCTTTCCTGTACAAGCGTATTCGTTTGTACATAGCTGCTTCAAACTTCACTCATTTGAACTGCTTCATATTCCTCCCTTGGTGACCCTCTTCAATTTTTAGCACCTCTCGCCCGCCTCCTCCCTCCTTCCTTCCATCCATTATCAAACTGATGGTTACTAGATATCTCAGGAATCCCTTTTTCTTTTTTTTTCAGTTGTCCCATAAATTTCGTTTTTATTCGATTTGGTTCAGTACCTTCTAAGTTACTTGCTGTATGTTTATTAAATCCATGAAAAATATACGCCATCTGCCCTCTCACTGTTATATTTATGCGGACGTTGGAAGTTAAATTGCACCACTCATGTACTCCTAGAGAACTGACGATTGTGATTCATTTCTGGGACACCCATGTGCATAACAAAACTACGTTTGGTACTTTTTTCTGTCCAAGGACATTACGTTACTCACTTCTTGTTCAACAAGTGTCGTACCTAGCACTGATCATCTCTAATTTCTCCCTTTCCTCTTTCCTCACAAGTCTCTAACGATATCACGTCACCGTATAATATACGTCGTCTGCAAACAGACTCTGAGTGGAACAGACGCCATCCAACGGGTCATTTGTAAATGTTTTGAACAACAGTGCCAGGATATCATCAGTTTGAGGATACAATGGACAGTGTCATCTCTTCTAGCAAAGCCTCCTCTTCAAGGACAACATAATGTGTGGCACTTTCAGTGAGACCTCCATCCCAAGCCCCGTGAGGTGGAGCAGTGGCAAGACACCAGGTTCGTATTCGCGTGGGCAGCGTTCAGGTCCGCCATTGGGATATACAGATTTAGGTTTTCCATGGTTGTCCGGAAACGCATAAGTTAAAGTTTGGAAGTTCAAGGCCGGTGTGTTTCCCCATATTGAGCTTGCGCTCTACCTTTAATGAAATCTCTGAAGGGGCACAAAACCCTAATTTTCCTTTTATCCTTAATTATATCCACATTTCTGGCCGGGTGTTCCGCATGCTCGTATTTAGTGTGAAAGGTATTTCACTGTGAGAAGGCTTCATCGAAATCAAGAAACTTGGCTTGAATCTGATGCCGTGCCTTTTGGATAGCATAAACGTTCAGGGCAAGTTTCTTGTCTTGAGATCGATGTCTTTGGAAAACATTTTGATCCCAGCGCAGATGTTCGGCCCACAGAAAAGTGCAATGAAAACAATTTACCCATTATTGTATAAGTGATACCTGCGATGCGTTTATTGTCTGCTCATCGGTCTTTCCGACATTCTTATTGATTGAAGAACCACATGCCTTTTTTGAGGTCTGCAGTCCAGGCAGTTTCCAGCTTTTAAAAAAGTGTGGTCAGTTCTCACTACTTCCATACGCAACTTACGTAGTCGCTAAGTGTGTTTCAGAATTAAACAGTTGTAATTAAGAAAGTATATGAAACAGGATTAAATCCAAATTTGTCTAGTCAGATAGTTCAAAAACCAAACACGATAACTGTGGCTAGAGCTGACCGAATTTCCTTTCTCTACAACGATCGCCGAAGATAGCAATTCTCACAAAATGAAAAAAAGTAAACAATAAAAACATTTGGTCACTAAAACACACAAGGAAGTAAAGAAGAATCTAAGCTGCAAGTCGCATATGAACTTTATCCAACTGTCTCTGCTGTCTACTATTCACTGGTCATACTTCCCCATTCGAGTTTTGGAATAATTAAGCCAGACGCCCTTCAACTGAATTAATGAGCCGTCGCCTAGGAATTGGTTCAAATGGTTCAAATGGCTCTGAGCACTATGGGACTTAACATCTATAGTCATCAGTACCCTAGAACTAAGAACTACTTAAACCTAACTAATCTAAGGACATCACAAAACACCCAGTCTCACGAGGCAGAGAAAGCCTAGGAATTGTTCCTACACGTCATGTTGAGATGCTCTTATAGTTTTATGTCCCCTTGCACAGTCGTAGCCGCACTCTCAGATTCTGAAAGAGCAATACTACTGTGTTTCACTTATTGAAGTGGGAAGAAGTTATTTTGTGCAAATAATTTTTATATGGGCTGCCATTGTGGTGCGTTGATTTAAGAAACACTCTAAAATGAACTTATTCACACTGATTATAAGCTAATAAAGGTACGAGAGCATGGGCTCTCGGACAACTAGATTGAGAGGTACCCTATTGATGACTACCTACTATGACGAACAGTCCATAACTTGAGATTACAATCGGTGTAACTCACCGTAAGATCGTACATCTTCGGTTATACCAAAGTTATTCATTTATTTATTAATATCAACGTCTCTTGGCGTTGTAAAATCACTAAAAGATAGCATTTACGACCTGTAGACTCCTCCTAATGTCTAGCTGGCAAAAGGTAACTATTGTTAGCAAATATTTATTAATAATAGTTACTCGATTCTCGCCAGACCTCCCTACATATTTTTTATCTGGCGTCACGAGCGATTTCTGCATCGCCACCTCATCCCTCTGGCTCTGAAGGCGCTAGATAGCCAACCGTCTGTGCTAGGCAGTGTGGGAATCTATCGCTCGCTTCTTACTCCCTACGTTCTGCAGCGCTGATACATTCACTTCACTTATGACACACATAAAAAATGGAAATAAAAGCAAAATGCGCTCTTATCCACAAATAAGAGGTACCTTACAACTTAAAAATCGGAGAAGGGCATTTTAACCTTTTCGCCATCCAGGCCCAGTGCGCAGCGAGCGCGCAGTGAAAATGAAGCAATGCGCTCGGCGAGCCTCGAGGTGCTTTGTGCCAACTGCCAGCAGAGCGGTTACAGTATAAACGTGCCCTTACAGCATCGTTTTTTCTAATGCTCATCTTTATAAACATACACGCCGAAGCTGCACCTACAGCCACAAGTATTAGCGAATGTTGTTGTAGACTTCAGTCCAGAGACTGGTTTGATGCAGCTCTCCATGCTACTCTATCCTGTGTAAGCCACTTCATAGGCAAATAACTACTGCAATCTACATTCTTCTAAATCGGTTTAGTGTAGTCATCTCTTGGTCTCCCTTTACGCTTTTTATACTCCACGCTTCCCTCCAATACTAAAGTGGTGATCCCTTGATGCCTCAGAACGTGTCCTACGAACCGATCCCTTCTTCTAGTCAAGTTGTGCCACAAATTCCTCTTCTCCCCAGTTCTGTTCAGTACCTCCTCATTAGTTACGTGATCTACCCATGTAATCGTCATCATTCTTCTATAGCACCAGATTTCGATCAGTTCTATTCTCTTGTTGTCTTCACTGTTTATCTCTTATATTTGAATTCGATGCATGCTTTTCTTCCCATAGCCAGTCTACATTTTATATCCTTTCTACTTCGACCATCCTCAGTTATTTTGCTCCCCAAATAGCAAAACGCATCTACTACTTTAAGTGTCTCATTTCCTAATCTAATACCCTAAGCATCACCTCTTAATTCGACTACATTCCATTATTCTTGTTTTACTTTTGTTGATGTTCATCTTACATCCTCCTTTCAAGACACTGTCCATTCGGTTCATCTGCCCTTCCAGGTGCTTTGCTGTCTCTGGCAGAATTACAATGTCGTCAGCAAACCTCAAAGTTTTTATTTCTCCTCCGTGGATTTTAATATCTACTCCAAATTTTTCTTTTGTTTTCTTTACCGCTTCGTCAATATACAGATTGATAAACGTCAGAGATAGGCTACAACCTTCTCAGTCACTGCTTCCCTTTCATGCCTCTCGAGTCTTGTAACTGCCATCTGGTTTCTGTACAAATTGTAAATAGCCTTTCGCCCCCTGTGTTTTACACCTGTCACATTCAGAATGTGAAATATTCCAGCCAACGTCGTCAAAAGCTTTTTCTAAGTCTACAAATTCTAGAAACTTAGATTTGCTTTCTCTTAACCTATTACCTGTGAGAATTCGTAGGGTCAGTATTGTCTCGCGTGTTCCAACGTTTCTACGAAATCCAAACTGATCTTCCCCGTGGTCGGCTTCTACCAGTTTTTCCATTCCTTTGTAAAGAACTCGTGTTCGTATTATGCAACCATGATATCACAAACAGAAAAAAAGTGCATGTGTTAAAATTTCTGACAATCAGTAGAATGAATTATTTTTCTTATCATCATTTAACAGACTATAAAAAAAGGTTTGATGGTAAATTTTACTTTTAGTTAAGCACGTTAACTATCACCAAGCGGATCAGACGGCATGAAAACGAGATTCGGAAGTCAAGATGTTAATCTCAAACGGTCGTGGAAACTGGGCACCGCCTGGTACACAGACTGAATCCTTAAAAATTACGGTGCTGTAACTGTGGAACAAATTATATAAGTGAGAATTAAATGTTATTGTTAGTAGTAGTCTAGTAGTAGTAGTAGCAGCAGCTGTTATTGCTGTTTTTGTTGTTGCTATTGTGGTTTCATCACTGATCTCATAAACCTTCTCAGCTTGAGTACCCAGTACTCTTCAAACATTACCGTGTATGGTAGCGAATCTTATTACGAGTCGGATAAAGACGGAAAATAATGTGCGGCGCTCACGCGATGCGTATTAGTCACAGTCGTGTATTTCCATAATAAGACAATCAACATATACCGCCACCCGTTATGCGCCTCATCAAACGCTAACGAGCTCGCCTGCAGCTTTATGGAGTGCCGCACACGACTTGTCTTACCAACCGCCGAGTGCCAGGATTTGTGGCCGCTCCTCTGTCAGCGCCGGTAGCTTTCTCATGCCCCATTAACTAACTGAATAACGCTGTGTGCATAAACACGACGGATGAATATCTCACAGCGAACCCTTTCCGATCTCTTACGGTAATAGCACTACAACTTTGAATTCCTTAGATGTCTGTTGTCAGCCCTATTTGTTAAGGGGCCTAAATTCTGGAGATGTGCTCTAGAATTGGTCACACTAGCGTTTTATAAGAGATTTCCCAGTTCACTCAATGATTATAGAAATTCTGATTGAATTATTCAAACCTAGGTCTTCCAAAACGTTTTTAACTTCTAGTCTCATGATGTAATACCTATCTCTTCTGTACCGACCCCTCTTTCTTCATCTGTCGCGTCATCAGATAAGTCTTCCCCCTCATAGAGGCCTTCAATGTACTCTTTCCATCTGTTTGTTCTTTCCTCAGTTTAACAGTGGAATTCCCATTGCACTCTTAATGTTAACCCATCGAAGTCTACTTTGACTTTCCTGTATGCTAAGTCAGTCCTTCAGACAGTCATTTCATTTTCGATTTCTTCATATTCTCATACAATGATTTTGCCTTAGCTTCCCTGCACGTCCTGTTAACTTCATACCTAAGTGATTTGTATTTCTGTAGTCCAGAATTTCCTTCCACATTTTTGTATTTCCCCCTTTCACCTATCAACTGAAGGTTATCTTCTATTACCCAAGGTTTCTTCGCAGCTACCTCCTTTATACCTATGTATTTCTTCCCAACTTCTGTGATTGCCCTTTTTAGGGATACACATTGATATTCATCTGAGCTGTCTACCGACCTATTCGCTATCGTTATTTCTATAGCCTTCGAGAACTTCAAGCGTTTCTCTTCATTTGTTAGTACTTCAGTATCCCACTTCTTTGTCAACCGATTGTTCCTGACTAATCTGTTAAACTTCAGACTTCTCTTCATCACTACTAAATTGTGATCTGAGTCTATTATCGCCTCCCGGTTCCGACGTAGAATCTTGTATCTCATTTGGAAATCACTGCTGATCATAGTATAATCTAACTAAAATATTCCTGTATCTCCCGGCCTTTTCCAAGTATTCTTGAACAAAGTATTCGCTATTATTAGCTGAAATTTCTTGCAGAACTCAGTAAGTCTTTCTGATCTCTCATTCCTAATATGAAGCCAATACTCTGCTGTATCTCTTCTACTCCTTACCCAACAATCGCATTCTAGTCTTCCATGACTATTAGATTTTCATCTCCCTTTACACACACAATTACCCACTCGATATCCTCATATACTTTACCTATCTCCTCATATTCGTCCCGAGACGTCGGCATATATACCTGAACTATTTTTGTCGGTGTGTAGAATCTATGAGTCTGGCGATATATCGTCGGAATTTCGGAAAAATAACATCCTCACAATTCCGAAGATTGCAAGAGCCGACAAGTGCGAAAGTTATCACCCAGTCAGCTTTATAGTTCATGAACACAAGTTACTGACAACAATAATATATGGAAAAGGAAATTGACGAACTGTTAGATGACAATCAGTTCGGCCTTAGGAAACGTAAAGGCGTCAGAGAGGCAATCCTGACGTTGCGATTGATATTGGAAACAAGACTAAAGGAAAATCAAGATACTTTCACAGGATTTCTCGACGTGGACAAAGCGTTCGGCTATGTCAAATGGTGCAATATGTTCGAAATTCTGAGAAAAATAGGAATACGGTTTAGGGGAAGGCAGGTAATATATAATGTGTACAATAGTCAAGAGAGAAGAATGTGACTCGAATACCAAGAACGGCGTGCTCGGATTAAAAAGGGTGTAAGGCAGAGATATAATCTTTCACACCTACTGTTCAATCTGTCCATTGAGGAAGCAAGAGTGGAATTAAAATTCAAGTCGAATGGATGTCAATGACAACATTCTCTGAAGAGACTGCTTTCCTTAGTGAAAGTGAAGAAGAACTACATTAGCTGCTGAATGGACTGAACAGTCTAATGAGTACAGGAAATCGTTAGAGAGTAAATGTAAGAAAGTCTAGGATAATGAACAGGAGCAGCAATGTCAACAGCGAAAGACCTTACATCAGAATTGGTGATCACGAAGTAGATGAAGTTAAGGAATTTTGCTACGTAGGAAGCAAAGTAACCCATGACGGACCGAGGAAAGAGCACATAACAGGCAGAGTAGCGTTGGCTAAAAGGGCGTCCCTGCCCAAGAAAAATTTGACGGTATCAGACATAGGCCTTAATCACAAGAAGAATTTTCTGAGAATATACGTTTGGAGTACAGCACTGTGTGGGAAGACGGAAAAGAAGGGAATCAAAGCATCTGAGATGTGCTGCTACAGAAGAATGTTGAAAATCAGGTAAGGAATGAGGAGATTCTTTGGATAATCGCCGATGAAAGGAATATATGGAAAACACCGAGAGGAAGAAGGGACAGGATGGTAGGAGACCTGTTGAGAAATCAAGCAGTATCTTCTGTGGAACTAGAGGGAGATGTAGAGGGTTAAAACCGCAGAGGAAAACAGAGATTGGAGTACATCCAGAATATACAGGACGTAGGTTAGAAGCTCTGCTCTCAGATAAAGAGGTTGGGACAGGAGAGGAATTCGTAGAGGGCTTCATGAGACCAATCAGAAAACTGATGGCTTAAAAAAATCTATATGTCTTCTACAGTACAGCTGACATTTTGATACAGTTCGTCACCTCTGGACGTTTGTCGTAGCGTTCATTCTGTAGGTGTTCACACACAGTTCCTAAAGATCCCTAGTTGAGGAACACCAAGTGGTTACTGTGCTTGTTGCAGTCTTTTCATTTTTGCGTTGAAAACTTCTTGAGTTCATAGCGCAACTCGTCAAGATCAGTGATACAACTAAAAATACAATATTTGAGAAAACTCGACTTATATTATTAATTCTACAAAACATATGCAGAAACAGTGTAAGCTTCAAGTAAATTTCAGGTAAGTATTGTTGGCAGTAAATTCTATTATATTTTTTGTGCACAGCTGGGCACTTCACATGTATTTTAAAGTGACAAACTAAAGGTGCCGTTTTCGACTTGTGGTACTTTTCTTTGCCAGGATGTGATGTTACTAAACTGTAGTATGAAACAGAATTCATATTTGGTGCTGAATACCTGGATTAACGTCAGTGAAAACATAGTGCGAAATTTAACAGAAACCACAATACAAAGTATGAATACCAAAACATCGGTGTTTGCAATGAATTTTAGAACGTTCAAAGCTGCTGATGACTAACTGTATCGAAATATCATACGTACTGCAGATGACTGAAAGCTATATGAAAAAAAAGGAGACACCACTGATTATGAACAGATATAACTGAAATAAATTTAAATGAAAATATAAAAAAATAAAGTATTTCTGAAGGCAGAATCATATTCAAGGCATATTTATTTGAAAACAATGACGGACACAGGAGTTTTGCTGAGAGGATAAACAAATCTCTATTATGTGTCTGAACCGTGAATTTACTTTCAAAACTCTCTCTTAAGAATTTACTTTATTTACTAGCGATTCATTAAGAACATTAACACATTTAATCACACTATGTGAGCGTGGAAGTAGTTGCCAGTGAGTAACTGATGAAATCAAATTGAAATTGCTTTTAACAAATGGGAATTTTATTCCTACAAACCTTCTTTTTTTTAAGAAAGAGATTTAAAATTATAAACAGAAAGCACCCTCTAAATATCAAGTTACAATTTATTCAGAGGTAGAAAGAAACAAATTTTTGAGGGTATGAGCTTTCGGGCTGAGAACCCTGCCGCTCCCTTTTGACATGGCCGTAGTCACGACCGCTCACAACAACCTCTGAAAGACTACACAGGTGCAAATCTGCAACACACCAGATTAAATTAAAATAAAAGTTTTAACAATTCGCACAAGCACACAAACTATGCACCCCGGTAGGAGGGATGGAAATGGTACAAAACACTAAAATTAAAAGATTAACTTACCACCGAAGGTGCAACTTGATTTTAACTTCTAAGAAAAGTCTTACGGTGGAAGGGTGGCAACTTTATATACCAAAGGGACCATTTAAATAAAAGCCCATGAATTGCAATCTTACATAAAATTATACAAGGTTGGCCAAACATGCTGTATAGTACACATATACCGCCTCTCAAGGCGATAGGCAAGATAAAAGAACATATTTCAGGAATTAGGCCGTTACACTTCAGTCAATAAATCCGTTAACACATCGAATCCGACAAACATGGCAGATTAAAGTACGGCAGACTGATAGGGAGAATACCGAACCGCAAGTTGCTCTAAACCGCCCCTACTCCACAAGGGAAAAACGGACCACCCAATTCATAACCACCTTCCCGCGGGCTGACAAACGGAGAAGAATGGTGGGGCGCTCCCAAAACAAAGCGGCTGGTGACCTCACCAAGAAAACAAGTAGAATTTAACAAGTAAATGAAACAACGTATCACCAATCACTTAACTTCTAATAAACTGCGATTTCTGGCGAAGACCTGGCGCAGCACCCCGAAAACGTCTCCCGAACCGTCCGCTGCCAGCCGCTTCAACGGACGCAGGAAGGCGCGCCGATCTCCCGTCTCACGGTGTCGCAGCTCGCACCGTCCAGACCAATGTTGTGGGTTGACTCCTATTGCTCTCGCGTCGGCCGCGAAACCACCACCCCTCGCTATAAGCCGCGGCCTACTGGACTCACGTGGCGACCTCACATGCACCGACGCTCAAGACGGATAAGTCATCTTGTGTCTTAGTGCGCGACCGACCAATCGATCGATCCAACCGCCAATGACCGTTGCCTGAGCTATTCGAGCAGACTGGCGGCCTAACGCGCAGACTCAGATACAGGAACTAAGCCCCCCGACCGGGCGACCACTCGTTGAGTTCTCTCACTGCGCCGCAAATCAGGACGAGAGACAGACTAGCAAGCTGTTGACGAGAGACTGACCCCAGACTGACTGCAGACTCACCCAGACTGGCCAACCGGCGAGCTCATAGCGCCCCTGAAATGCACTTGAACAGGCAACCTTTCCCCTTTCCCACCAGAGGGAGACACTAAAGCTGCGATTGCCACAGCGGCGCCACCGCCAGAAACGCAGGGCGACTGCTTCACACAACGAGCTGCCACGCGCTCTTCAAAACAGCAATTTTTTCCACGGCTCAGAGTGCTCAGTATTTCATAACTCTTTTTTGTATTAATTAAATATTTGTATGCTTTGACGTGCTGAAGAGGTCTACGACTAGTAACCGTATGCTTTCGTACTCTTTCGGTAGCGGTTGTTCCTAATTTCTGGCAGAGTTTGATATTTGTCCGTTGTTCTGCTTGCCGTCGTTCTCTCACTTTCTGGGGACTCTGTGGTCTGCACTGTGCTACTTACGAGTATAATTCATCACTGACGATCCCCAGGAAATCAAACTCCCTGTAGCACTTACCTGTGCTAAGTCCAGAAGAAATACCACGCTCAATGATATCTGTGCTGAATTTCCTGGTAGCATACTCTGCCCCGTCACGTTAATGTGACCACCTGTCATATACCTCAGTAACTCCCCTTTGCAACGTGGACCGCTGCGAGACGTGGAGGGAGTCATGCTTACTAGAGATGGGGGATCCGCTCTTGAACTAATTCATAGAGTTGAATCTTTCAAAGGAGTGAACAATCAGTGATTCAGAAAAAAAGAACGGTAGCTCCAAACGTTTCCCACGGCAGAGAGAGAGAGAGAGAGAGAGAGAGAGAGAGAGAGAGAGAGAGACGGAGCATATCAGCAGCGCCTCTGCTGGTCAGAGCACAGTTCACACCACACAACACAGCCAGCGCCGGCCTCTGCCCTGCTTCTGCCTTGGCTGCCTGCATTGTGCAGTGCCCCATTGGATTTTGTGTTTCACATATGCCGTGCCATCTCTGTGCATCGTCTGCCGCCTGCAGTGTCTGGCGCAGCTTAACTTCTCATCGCACTCTGTCGGCGATCGTTTCAGTCGCACGTCCTGCCCTCTGGGCAGATGATGTGAGCAACAGGACAGAGAGCCACCTAGCGGATAACATAGGAACTACTTGCAACAACCTGCTTGCAAGGGAACGGATGATTTGTCTCGGAGCGGGTGAGTTCACCGCTCTCCCCACCCTCGGAACTCGCCCGCTCGACGCTCACCCCACCGTCTCGACTCTAGCCAGAGCGTTGAGCAAAGCGACTCAGGTGTCACTCTGGTCTCTGCGGTCTCAGCTCATGCAGTAATACAGCTCGCGGCTCGACCTGCTCGACTCAGCGCCTCTGCATCGGAGTTCGTCTCTACTGGATATTGTTCTTCATAGTAATACCGCTATGTATATTACATTATTATGTTATGGATACATCAATTGTTTTTATTTTATTTTTATTTGTTTAAACTGATTAGATTAGGTTCCTGATGACTCCTCTTACTATAGGATTTTTATTATGGACACTCGAATTTACGCTTTAATTACGAGCGAACCGATAAATGTATCGCAAAATGTGATACACCAATATTTTCCTTGTTTTATTCTGCGTAAGGCTATATGCAGCACTTTCGTTTTACAGTCAAATTTATATATTTTTTTTCTTATTCTGGTACGGATTTTGCGATTTTAGGCGTCTTCGGAAGGAAACGTTCACTTTAAAAATATATGGCTTGCGATGTATTTGTATGAGGTTAATGAAATTTTAATACATTATAGCCAAATATATTGTTAATGTAAATCTCAAGTTACAGCATTTTCCGATCACCCAAAAAACCACGATAGTGCAAAATAAATCAATAATCAAAAACTTTGTCATATCATGGAAATTTCAATAAACAATACAAAATTCTTACTCATTATCTGTGTTACTTCAAAATAGGATCAAATAAGATCAAAATACAGGTATAGTACTGGAATAAACCAAGTTTAAAGGGCAATGTGCCTTCCATTTATTTTCTATTGTAAATGAGTGGTGAGTCATGAAAAAGAGCTAATTCATTTCAGGGAGTGAACAGTTCTGATCCAATCTCTGAAAAGAACAGTTTTGCCCATCTCTAATGCTTACACCAGTGCCGTGGCCAGCTGCGCTAGCCTTATGGGTTGAGGATCCATGGCGCGAACAGTCCGATAGATTCTCGACTGTGGTCCCACAGATTCTTGACTGTGTTTAAATCAGGGGAGATTGATGGCCAGGGGGCACTGTAAACTCGTCCTGGTGCTCTTCGAACCACGCATGCACAATGAGACCTGTTTGATACGTCGCATTGTCGTTCTGGTATATGCTATCACGCAGAGGGAAAACAAACTGCTGGACGTTGTCCCACAGATAGATGCATACTCGTGTTGATGACGTCACCCAGAGAATGCCGCGAAAACATTCATCAGACCATGAGGCATGTGTGTGCTTTCCGACGTTTCACGCCATTCACACCAATGGCCGTTTACCTCATGGAGCACAAGAGGTGACTCATCTGAATAGGCCACCGGGCACCACTCAGTGGAATTCCAATGGTGGTACTGGTGTGCAAATTCCAGCCTTCGTACCTGATGAACAGCTGTTAACATAGGTGCGTGACCCAGACACCTGTTGCGGAGGTCCAGAGGTCCATATGCAGCAACGGTCGCTGATCAGTCGTTGCGGAGCCACTGTTGGTAGCCCGTTGGATTATCTGGACGCTCAGCTGCTCGCCCACACACATCTCCAAAGCCGTCTTTCACACCTGTCAGTTATGGCCAGTGGTGCACCAAAGTTGCCTCGGCGCCGGTTTTGGGTAGCGCCATTTTGTTATGAGTACTGTACAGCACGCGAATAGTTTACAAACTAACCCGTTTGGGAAATGATTCCACCCTTGGCCCGAAAGCCAATGATCATGCCCTCTTGGACGTCTGACATATCAGTCTATTTCTGCATTATGTTAACGACTGAACTGTTTTCCGCGTTCCCAATTGAGTTTATGCACCCTCCACTGCCAGTCTGCCACATGCTGTATGTGAGTGATTATTGCATGTTGTTGTCGATCATAAGTGATGGTTACATGGTTACATTACCGTGACTGGACCGTGTTCCAACGTTCGAGATCAATATTTTGATCACTTTGTAACAAGGTACAGCAGGCGAATTCATTATTGTGACTGAGTGACGTGTATTATTAGAGGGCAGTCGTATGTGGAACATCTTTCCCTGACCGTGGGACAGAGGTTTGTAGTAGTTTTATCTCTTTTGAATTTCATCAAATTCCGTATATGTTATGTCGCAGAGCCCGCCCGGTTAGCCGTGCTGTCTAACGCACGGCTTTCAGCATTGGGAAGGAGGGCCTGGTCCCCGGCACGAATCCACCAGGCGGACCTGTGTCGAGGTACGGTGAGCCGGCCAGTCTGTGGACGGTTTTTAGGCGGTTTTCCATCTGACTCGGCGAATGCGGGCTGGTTCACCTTGTACCGCCTCAGCTAGACTATGTCGGCGATTGCTGCACAAACAAGTTCTCCACGTACGCGTACACCACCATTACTCTACCACGTAAACATGGAGTTACACTCGTCTGGTGTGGGACGTTCACCTGGGGGGGGGGGGGGGGGGGGGTTCCACCGGGGACCGAACCGCACAATAACCCTGAAACAGTGGTGCAGTGTGGGGCAGCGGAGGGGTGAAGTGGACTGCAGTAGTCGTCGTGGGGTTGTGGACCACTGCGGCTACGGCGGGGGCGGAGCCTCTCCGTCGTTTCTAAGGCCCCGGGTACCATACTATACGATATGTCGTAGAAGTTCCTTTCGAAATCTTGTTCCAATAACACATAAAGAGATAAATAATTCAATTGACAAAGAGTCTTTCTCGTAATTCGTAAGCTGTAAATATTGAAAATGACTTGCACAGGTACTCGCCAGACTGTGCGCTTTAAATGATCGAAAACAGCATCTCAGCACAATAACACGTTCCGGATCGTGGGGGCGGCTTCTCCTACTTGCCTCACCCTGCGTATGTAAATGTCCGAAAAAGGAACGTCAGAAGCTAAATAATTCTCTTCACAGATGAAGTTATGTACAGAGATATAGCAGCGCTGGAAAATTTGAAGAGAAATGCATGAATACGATGCTTGGTTCAGGACAGACAGTTGACACTCACACAAATATTATATATTGTTTATGTGCAGACACTGTTATTTGATTATACGATTTCCGAACAGTTAATGAACAGAATAACACGGACTAAATATCTGAGTGTATTCGTACGGAGTGGTTCATACCGGAACGGCTGCACAAAATAAGTCGTAGGGAAGAAAACTGCTAGTCTGAGATTAATGATATAAAAACAGCAGTGCCTTTCGCCATGGTTTTGATTAGTAAGTGCGAAAACGTTACGTGGGAGCTCATGCAACTCCAGTGGGAGAAGCTGCAAGAGAGTCTTTGTGCATCACGGCGTGTTTTAATGTTCATTTTCCCAGAGAATATTCTGTATTTCTAAAAGAGTCAACGGTGTGGTTGCTGACATGGGTCGCTGTTTTGAAAGTCTGTGTCTAGTGCTCTGTTGATAAAGATTTCTTTACCATCTAACGGCTTACTGGGGGGGCGTGGAGAAGTTTCAACGATAGTATACCATATAACTGAGCGAAACTAAAATTTCAAAACTCTGTTATATACATCCGCCCCGACACCTGAGTGTTTAGCGCGGCGGTCTGTTACGCCAAGAGGCCCGGGTTCGATTAGCGGCTGGGTCGGAGATTTCCTCCGCTCAGGGACTGGGTGTTGTGTTGTCCTCATTATCATTTCATCATCATGAGTGGAAGGCAATTGGAAACCACCACTGGAATCACTTCCCTAGACGCTTATGCGGTGGACCTCTCTGACGAGGCTTTCCCCATGACAAGACCTGCGGTAAGGCTGAACACAAGGTTAATGCATACTTTGAGAGGCATAATCTTACGTTACGTGTATAGCGCTGTAAGTCAAGTGTTAAATTTCAAATTGTGTGTACAGGCCGTTCGAAAATTCCCGTTACAAAATTCTAGGGCTTGGAGAGGGGCGTGAGTAGATAATACTTTGAATTGGAACCCATGTCCGGGAAAGAACGTTTGCGTGGTACAACTATTTAAAAACATGTTAGTAACTCTTACAAGTAATTGATTAGACTTAACCCAGTACATCACTTGTTTTACAGTTCCACTCATTAATAACAAAAGAGATTGCCCGAGTACACGTTGACAGGTTCTCTTCAACGTAATGTATTACGGCCTTTTGCAGTTCGGAACACCACAGTCACGCTATCTGACAGTGAAGTTACACTTTATCGAAGCCCACCAGTAATAGTGGCGAAGTGGGTACTGCGATAATGTCGGTCATTGTGGAGAATTACCTTGATAAAGCCGACGAGCAGCTCTTCCATTATATTGAGCTTCGCTATTCAGAAGTATCACATATGTGTATTCTGCAAAGGTGTACTCAGCCTTGTTGCTGTAACACCCACAGACACGTCAATGAGTCTCTAACCGTGTCATAGACGTAGGATGGATGTCAAATGACAGTCGATCCGACGTAACCACCACCCACCATGACAACAGTGCTGCATACTCAACTAACGTGCAAGCTTTCAGACGACTGTAAGACGGAAATGTTGCGTTCCCGGACATTGGTTCCTATTCAGAACATTCCGTACTCACTCTCCTCTACAGGACGTAGAGGTTTGTAACTGGAATTTCCGAACAGGCAGCGTAATCGGGGCGAGGAACTTTTCTACACTGTATTCATCCAGTATTTGAAATGAGAACACATAGCGACTTCCAATAAACTTTGCACGTGATTTCAAAGGTTCCGAAAGTTTTTCTCCCTGACCCCCTCCCCCCCTCCACACACACACACACACACACACACACACACACACACACACACACACACACACACACACAAACTAAATAATTAAACGGAAAAGGTATTCGGCTTACGTCACTTTTGCTCTTCATGCAGCAAATTTTCAGTATCATTATGTCTTCATTTATTACTTCCATACTACTAACATTTTTCAGACAGTATCCATGTAGACCATTGAATGTGCTTGCAAAATTATATCATTGCACGACACATAGCTCCAGAAATATGAACACAGGCATGCGTGAAAACTCATAACATACTGAAGCTGTTTTATATAGGTGACGATCAAGAAGTTTCGGTTTGAGGCCGTTACTGCAGCGTACATGCAAGTAGCCCGATTCTGATGTGGGTATATAAGCACCGATTTACAGGGTGTTACAAAAAGGTACGGCCAAACTTTCAGGAAACATTCCTCACACACAAATAAAGAAAAGATGTTGTGTGGACATGTGTCCGGAAACGCTTAATTTCCATGTTAGAGCTCATTTTAGTTTCGTCCACCTACGCTCAATGGAGTACGTTATCATGATTTCATACGGGATACTCTACCTGTGCTGCTAGAACAAGTGCCTTTACAAGTACGACACAACATGTGGTTTATGCACGATGGAGCTCCTGCACATTTCAGTCGAAGTCTTCGTACGCTTCTCAACAACAGATTCGGTGACCGAGGGATTGGTAGAGGCGGACCAATTCCATGGCCTCCACGGTCTCCTGACCTCAACCCCCTTGACTTTCATTTATGGGGGCATTTGAAAGCTCTTGTCTACGCAACCCCGGTACCAAATGTAGAGACTCTTCGTGCTCGTATTGTGGACGGCTGTGATACAATACGCCATTCTCCAGGGCTGCATCAGCGCATCAGGGAATCCATGCGACGGAGGGTGGATGCATGTATCCTCGCCAACGGAGGACATTTTGAACATTTCCTGTAACAAAGTGTTTGAAGTCACGCTGGTACGTTCTGTTGCTGTGTGTTTCCATTCCATGATTAATGTGATTTGAAGAGAAGTAATAAAATGAGCTCTAACATGGAAAGTAAGCGTTTCCGGACACATGTCCACATAACATATTTTCTTTCTTTGTGTGTGGGGAATGTTTCCTGAAAGTTTGGCCATACCTTTTGGTAACACCCTGTATAGTCAAGCGATTAATGTGGCATTCGTGTCTTCCGACATACGTGCGGTAAATGCGGAAACGTGTAATATGGTGACGTTATTACCAAATGCGCCCAAACGAGACCGACGTCCTGTTATTCTTTTGTTGGCTGCCGAAGGGCAAACACCGACAGACATCCATCGGCGAAAGGAAGGTCTTGAAGGGTCGAGAATCCAGTCGGACGAGGGTGGGCAACGCGCAGTTACGGACTTATCCACGTAGCGGGACACGGTTTTACAAAGCGTGTATCTTCAATATGGTGTGTCAGTGGGGTGACTGCCTCGAGGCTCATGCCGATTTGGCCTGACCGTCACACCGATTTGGCCTGACCGTCACACCGATTTTTAATTGTGCGGCCTTTCAGTTGAAATTACTTATCGTCCCTTATACATGGGATTTCGATTACTAAAAGAATCTATGTTGGGGGTGTTCACTATTCTGCGAGTATGTTGCGATCGTCCGAAACAAAACCCTGTGCTCACTGCCCGTGCCGCAGGCGTCTGTTCGGTTCAGGTTGTGGGACGGCTGGTAGTAATGAAATGGCCGTTACTTCGTTATGCAATTATGAAAAGACTCTTAAATTGTTTGTGCTTGCTTTCCACGTACTTCCTCCTTCTACAAGAGCCTGAAAACTATTTTTGCGGTGAGCCAGAAAGCGATGGAGAACATACTGACCATAATTTCCAGTCTGCAAGTCCACATTACTCTTTGTGCTCACCGACAGAGAATGTTCCTACTTGCTGTTTATTCAGCGGGATCATGAGCTATGACTATAAATGATAGGTTTTAGTTGTAACTGATTGATATATTCTACAAAAATTCACATATACAAAACATAAGTCTTAGTATTGTAACTAACATCCCTTCGGGAACAGTACTATTAACTGTTCAGAAGCGACATCTACGAGAAGTTTAAAGTAAAATGGTCTATCGCCTTCTAATCATCAAAAGTTGATTGCTCGCCTTAAATGTGGAAAACAATATCACCACTTGCAACGTGGTGTTCTCGACATTACGGGTGGCATACAAACAGTTACTTCCGTGAAATCTAAGCGATCCAGGATAGTGTACAGTTCTCGCGAATTCACTTCCTACTTTTACCGAAAACGCTTTCAAGTCAGCTCAGCTCAGGCGTCATCCGAGGCCTGACGCGCGCGGGCGTTTAATTGACGCTGGCAGTTTTTTTATACCGGTGCGAAGTGTGTCCTACCACTGCCCCAATGGCAGTATTTATATAGGGACGCAGCGGACCGCCAAACGGAACGTCTGCTATCAACTACTCTAATCACTCTAATGAAATCTTTGTGAGCCAGCCTAGGCTGGCTGAACATGAACGCAGTTGGAGGTTGCAGAATTCTGACTCCGCATTTGCTGAGCATGTACTGAGTGAGGGTCACAACTACCAGCCAGTGTTCAGCGTACTTCACCTAGCAAGCGAAGGCCATAAACTCAACATTCTGGAAGCCCTGGAAATTAACAAACTTCTTGTCCACAGACCAGATCTAATCCTAAATGACCAGACACAGCTCAACACTTCTCCTCTCTTAAATTTACATCTGCATCTACATCTACATCCATACTCCGCAAGCCACCTGTCGGTGTGTGGCGGAGGGTACCTTGAGTACCTCTATCGGTTCTCCCGTATTGTTCGTGGAAAGAAGGATTGTCGGTATGCTTCTGTGTTGGCTCTAATCTCTCTGATTTTATCCTCATGGTCTCTTCGCGAGATATACGTAGGAGAGAGCAATATACTGCTTGACTCTTCGGTGAAGGTATGTTCTCGAAACTTCAACAAAGACCGTACCGAGCTACTGAGCGTCTCTCCTGCAGAGTCTTCCACTGGAGTTTATCTATCATTTCCGTAACGCTTTCGCGATTACTAAATGATCCTGTAACGAAGCTCGCTGCTCTCCGTTGGATCTTATCTATCAACCCTATCTGGTACGGATCCCACACTGCTGAGCAGTATTCAAGCAGTGGGCGAACAAGCGTACTGTAACCTACTTCCTTTGTTTTCGGATTGCATTTCCTTAGGATTCTTCCAATCAATCTCAGTCTGGCATCTGCTTTACCAACGATCAACTTTACATGATCATTCCATTTTAAATCACTCCTAATGCGTACTCCCAGATAATTTATGGAATTAACTGATTCCAGTTGCTGACCTGCTATTTTGTAGCTAAATGATAAAGGATCTATCTTTCTATGTATTCGCAGCACATTACACTTGTCTACATTGAGATTCAATAGCCATTCCCTGCACCATGCGTCAATTCGCTGCAGATCCTCGTGCATTTCAGTACAATTTTCCTTTGTTACAACCTCTCGATATACCACAGCATCATCCGCAAAAAGCCTCAGTGAACTTCCGATGTCATCCACAAGGTCATTTATGTATATTGTGAATAGCAACGGTCCTACGACACTCCCCTGCGGCACACCAGAAATCATTCTTACTTCGGAAGACTTCTCTCCATTGAGAATGACATGCAGCGTTCTGTTATCTAGGAACTCTTCAATCCAATCACACAATTGGTCTGACAGTCCATATGCTCTTACTTTGTTCATTAAACGACTGTGGGGAATTGTATCGGACGCCTTGCGGAAGTCAAGAAACACGGCATCTACCTGGGAACCCGTGTCTATGGCCCTCTGAGTCTCGTGGACGAATAGCGCGAGCTGGGTTTCACACGATCGTCTTTTTCGAAACCCATGCTCATTCCTACAGAGGAGATTTCTTGTCTCCAGAAAAGTCATTACACTCGAACATAATGCGTGTTCTAAAATTCTACAACTGATCGACGTTAGAGATATAGGTCTATAGTTTTGCACATCTGTTCGACGTCCCTTCTTGAAAACGGGGATGACCTGTGCCCTTTTCCAATCCTTTGGAACGCTACGCTCTTCAAGAGACCTACGGTACACCGCTGCAAGAAGGGGGAAAAGTTCCTTCGCGTACTCTGTATAAAACAGAACTGGTATCCCATCTGGTCCAGCAGCCTCTCCTCTTTTGAGCGTTTTTAATTGTTTCTCTATCCCTCTGTCGTCAATTTCGATATCTACCATTTTGTCATCTGTGCGACAATCTAGAGAAGGAACTACAGTGCAGTCTTCCTCTGTGAAACAGCTTTGGAAAAAGACATTTAGTATTTCGGCCTTTAGTCTGTCATCCTCTGTTTCAGTACCATTTTGGTCACAGAGTGTCTGGACATTTTGTTTTGATCCACCTACCGCTTTGACGTAAGACCAAAATTTCTTAGGATTTTCTGTCAAGTCAGTACATAGAACTTTACTTTCGAATTCATTGAACGCCTCTCGCATAGCCCTCCTCACACTACATTTCGCTTCGCGTAATTTTTGTTTGTCTGCAAGGCATTGGCTATGTTTATGTTTGCTGTGAAGTTCCCTTTGCTTCCGCAGCAGTTTTCTAACTCTGTTGTTGTACCACGGTGGCTCTTTTCCATCTCTTACGATCTTGCTTGGCACATACTCATCTAACGCATATTGTCCACTGATCCTCAACACTATCTGTACTTGAGACAAAACTTTTGTGTTGAGCCGTCAGGTACTCTGTAATCTGCTTTTTGTCACTTTCGCTAAGCAGAAAAATCTTCCTACCTTTTTTAATATTTCTATTTACGGCTGAAATCATCGATGCAGTAACCGCTTTATGATCGCTGATTCCCTGTTCTGCGTTAACTGTTTCAAATAGTTCGGGTCTGTTTGTCACCAGAAGGCCTAATATGTTATCACCACGAGTCGGTTCTCTGTTTAACTGCTCAAGGTAGTTTTCAGATAAAGCACTTAAAAAAATTTCGCTGGATTCTTTGTCCCTGACACCAGTTATGAACGTTTGAGTCTCCCAGTCTATATCCGGCAAATTAAAATCTCCACCCAGAACTATAACATGGTGGGGATATCTACTCGAAATATTTTCCAAATTATCCTTCAGGTGCTCAGCCACAACAGCTGCTGAGCCAGGGGGCCTATAGAGACATCCAATTACCATGTCTGAGCCTGCTTTAACCGTGACCTTCACCCAAATTATCTCACATTTCGGATCTCCGTCAATTTCCTTCGATACTATTGCACTTCTTATCGCTATAAACACGCCTCCCCCTTCACTGCCCAGTCTGTCTCTGCGGTATACATTCCAATCCGAGTTTAGGGGGACCCTACATTTCTCCACCCGATAGCGGAAGTCGAGAAATTTGCACCCCAGATATCCGCAGAATCGTCTGAGCCTCTAGTTTAAGCCTTCTACTCGACTCCAAACCGGAGGACCGCGATAGGTTCTGGGAACGATACTACAAATAGCTAGCTCAAATTCCACCCCGCGAGCGAGGCTTTCCGCCTTCACCAATTCCGCCAACCGCCTGTACGATCAGAGGATGACCTCTGAACCCAGACGGCAGGAGTCATTGGTGCCGACATGAGCAACAATTTGCAGTCGGGTGCACCAAGTCCTCTCTATCACCGCCGGCAGCGCCTCCTCCACATCTCGGATGAAACCCCCGGCAAGCAGACAGAGTGAACACTGGCCTTCTTCCCTGACCTTTCCACTATTTCCCTAAGGGGCTCTATCATCCGCCTAACGTTGGAGCTCCCAATAACTAATAAATCCCTCCGCCCGTGTGGCTGCTCGGACCTTACTGAAGGAGCGGCCACATGTCCACTCACAGGCAGAGCGGGCGATGCCACACGGCCAGCCTCCACATTGACCCTCCGCCTCGTGCGCCGCGAACGCCGCTGAACCCGCCACTCCCCTTGGGGAGAGGGTGGCCCAGCCGCGTCCGGTACCCGCGAAGATGTCTCGACAGCAGGGACAGTGGGTGAAGCATGTAACACCTGGGGTGTACCTTGCGACGCACCAGACTCCCCACTGCCGCTACACTCCGAGGCAGCAGCCTGAAGACGGGTGACCGCGGCCATCAACACGTTCAGCTGTTCGCGAACAGTGGCCAGCTTCTCCTGCGTCCGTACAAAGCAGTCACACGTCCTATCCATCCTAAGAAATCAATTTACTGTAGAGAGTTAATCAACTTTTAACTAGACTGCTAATTCACTAAAGACGCCTGATAGTTGACTAAACTGTGGTTGCTAGACACTTCTTGTATAAAACAATGAAAATAGCACCACCTGTCTCTGGACTGTATTGAAAACAAACACTAGCACTACTGGCACTATGGTTGACTAAAGGGACTCTCTCTGACTGTATTCAAAACAAACACGAAATCTATGGAGCTCTAATACTAGCACTCGACAATTAAAGCTTCCTAAAAGCAAAAACACAAAGAAGAAGAAGTGACAAGTAAGAAAAATACAGATAATACAGTTAATACTTAAATTAACGTAGCTCGCTGCACAACAGACGTGAAGCAGACGGCAGTTACGACGACACTCATATAATCATCTCTGCCGGCCGCTGTGGCCGAGCGGTTCTAGGCGCTTCAGTCCGGAACCGCGCTGCTGCTACGGTTGCAGGTTCGAATTCTGCCTCGGGCATGGGCGTGTGTGATGTCTCTAGGTTAGTTAGGTTTATGTAGTTCTAAGTCTAGGGGACTGATGACCTCAGATATTAAGACCCATAGTGCTCAAAACGATTTTTTTAATCATCTCTGTTGTTCATTACTTCCCACACTGTCTGTTCCTACATATTCCCATTTTCTGTACTCATTACGTTCTTTTGTTTTATTGAAATTGTCTTTGTATTCCATACAGACTGTAGTTTCAATATTTAAGACTTTCTTTTAACTGGTACTTGTATTACTGTCCATGTTTAACATTTCTTGTAGTTGTTTCAACAAATATTGTTCGTATTTTACGTTGTTCATTTATTTAATGCAAAGTGTTACTTAGCCACTGTTTTGAATATAATGTTAATTTTAAAATACTGTACCACCACACTCTCAAAGATTGCATTTAATGTATGTTCCCTCAAACGCCTCCATTTTCCTGCATTTATTTATTTCTGTTTATCTTACTGATATTGTTTATGTTCCTTAGGTATTCTGTATTTACATTGATAATTGCCTCTGTCTATTAATAATTTTATCTTATTTTATAAGTTTTGTTTATTAATAGAAACTGTTATGTAGGCATGCTGTTCCTATTTTGCGTTAAAGGTTTTCCTGTTACTCGATTGTTATTTATTTACTGTTCAAATTTTACTTTTTCATTGAACTACCACCACACTGACAAAGATGTTACTTACTGTATGTTTCTACTTCAGTCTAGACGTGTTACTTCTCTTCCAATGTTGTTTGCAAACATTGTAACTTCTTTGGTGACAATACTCAGTAAATGTCTGAAGATGTCCTTGTTAGCCGAAAACCGGTTAACACACTAAAAGTGATATTGTAGAACAAAAGCAAACTGGTACTTTTCATTTATTATAATGTTGTTCTCCCAAGAACCGACGGAAGATTGTGTTGACATAACAGCTTTGACTTTTGACAGTTTACAATCTTCTCAATTTCTCTATAAATAAAGTTTGCTTTCGTTAGTGAAAAATGTTTCAGCTCCACAGCGTTTAAACGTTCCCGGCTGGAATTTTTAGAGCGCAGCTGACGGTAGAACATGATCTCTGAAGGGCGTCTTTAAGATTCATTGTAACCATTATTATTTTACAATACGTTCTTGAAACTTGGTACAGCTGTTTTATTTTGTGAATGTAATCCATTGGCGTAGTTAGAACTTTCTATCATAAATAGAAATGATAGTTTATCTACCGCGAATAAGGATGTGTTTTCGTTCCAAATTTGATTTTTTGTAAATAACTTGAGAACTAGTAGAGGAAGTTTATTGGTGCCACATATTTAATGTTTTTACTTGAGACTGAGGCTAAATACGAATTTTCGGCCCTCGGAATCTAATACTGAGTAGTTTCAATTTTTCGCAAAATCGAAGGCTTTTACCAAAATATCGCTCTGACGAAGGTGAAATTGGGACTTACATTTGCATATTGTGACCAGTTTTTAGCTTTCGTTTATTATTCAGCGCCTCTAATTTCTTTCTAAAGATCGTTTATTTTGCCTAAAATATTCATGTGACCATTCTGAGACATTAAAATGTAACATTAACGTACTTAATTATACACTGACGAAGTCTGGAACAGTTATCTTAATTTAACACTTAAAGTATGGTGCAATCCTTGGCATGTTAGGCACAAGCGCGTTATGGTGACGTGGCACTCTAAGTGAATTTGGGGTAAGCCCCTGCACTCTGTTGCCTCTGTACCTCTTATCTAATGACACAGCACTTGTTTCGCCTCAAGGAGTATACGTGTCGTTCTATCATTGGTCGGTATAGTTCTGTTAACAACCGTGTACTGCGGGCTTCTGGTGGCACGAGACCTGTCTAGGCGGTTTCCCACAGCGCCGACAGCGCCGGCGCCGGCCAGTGTGATCTCGGGGCGCCTCTGGGCTGCACCGCTCGCGCGCCGCGCCGCACGCACGACCGTCCCGTCCCGTCCCACACGCACCCGCGCACGCACGCACGCACACGCACAGTGTTTTCGATGCGGCGCCGCCTATTGATTAGCCAGCGGGCGCGCGCGCCCCAGGGACCCACAGCGGGCAGCACGACGCGCCGCGCCGTCCCACTATCTTTAATCAGTTTCCGCGTTATGGATCCCACAAGTGTCGTACCCCGGCCGCAGCCAATCGCCAGGTGGCGAACAGCCGGATTCCCAGCGCTTCCCTGCCGCGCCCCTATCTCCTCTCCCCGGATACCGTGCAAGAGTTACGACACCGAACCTGGTTTATCTCGGTACGTACCACAGGCAATCACTCTTCTGCTTCTTCTGCAGAAACACCATTTCTATCCCTGTTTAACAACTGCGTAGCTAACCAATTTTCTTGGCCAGAGTGTATGTTCTGTCAACAGCTGACTTGTCACATTTTATTACCTCATAATATTCTCTTCACGCTTCCGTCTTTATCGCAGCCCGCCTATGTTACTATAAGCATTTCGGGATGCCACGGCCTATGCTTTGAGAATTTTTTTGTGGTTTATAGTATAGCCCTGTTTTATTTGTCTCCTGACGATCAAATTCAGTAATAGTATCATCATCACTCCTTCCTGCAATAAGAATCGTACTGCAGAGTTAAAATATTCTTTAAGAAATATTTACAAAATACTTTTCCCTATGACATCTAACGTATGGTTCCTAATGGAGCCTTCAAGTATACGCAGCCCCTTAGCCCTGACGTTCATGGCTTCACAAACCTCGTCGTTTCTAAAAACTCGGGCCATGTTTACGCCTGTTTTAAGAACTACGTGCTCCTCGCAACAAAATTAAGACCGATGGCACCGGTCAATATACACTCCTGGAAATTGAAATAATAACACCGTGAATTCATTGTCCCAGGAAGGGGACACTTTATTGACACATTCCTGGGGTCAGATACATCACATGATCACACTGACAGAACCACAGGCACATAGACACAGGCAACAGAGCATGCACAATGTCGGCACTAGTACAGTGTATATCCACCTTTCGCAGCAATGCAGGCTGCTATTCTCCCATGGAGACGATCGTAGAGATGCTGGATGTAGTCCTGTGGAACGGCTTGCCATGCCATTTCCACCTGGCGCCTCAGTTGGACCAGCGTTCGTGCTGGACGTGCAGACCGCGTGAGACGACGCTTCATCCAGTCCCAAACATGCTCAATGGGGGACAGATCCGGAGATCTTGCTGGCCAGGCTAGTTGACTTACACCTTCTAGAGCACGTTGGGTGGCACGGGATACATGCGGACGTGCATTGTCCTGTTGGAACAGCAAGTTCCCTTGCCGGTCTAGGAATGATAGAACGATGGGTTCGATGACGGTTTGGATGTACCGTGCACTATTCAGTGTCCCCTCGACGATCACCAGTGGTGTACGGCCAGTGTAGGAGATCGCTCCCCACATCATGATGCCGGGTGTTGGCCCTGTGTGCCTCGGTCGTATGCAGTCCTGATTGTGGCGCTCACCTGCACGGCGCCAAACATGCATACGACGATCATTAGCACCAAGGCAGAAGCGACTCTCATCGCTGAAGACGACACGTCTCCATTCGTCCCTCCATTCACGCCTGTCGATACACCACTGGAGGCGGGCTGCACGATGTTGGGGCGTGAGCGGAAGACGGCCTAACGGTGTGCGGAACCGTAGCCCAGCTTCATGGAGACGGTTGCGAATGGTCCTCGCCGATACCCCAGGAGCAACAGTGTCCCTAATTTGCTGGGAAGTGGCGGTGCGGTCCCCTACGGCACTGCGTAGGATCCTACGGTCTTGGCGTGCATCCGTGCGTCGCTGCGGTCCGGTCCCAGGTCGACGGGCACCTGCACCTTCCGCCGACCACTGGCGACAACATCGATGTACTGTGGAGACCTCACGCCCCACGTGTTGAGCAATTCGGCGGTACGTCCACCCGGCCTCCCGCATGCCCACTATACATACGGTTCACGTCCAAGCTGTCGCGGCATGCTACCAGTGTTAAAGACTGCGATGGAGCTCCGTATGCCACGGCAAACTGGCTGACACTGACGGCGGCGGTGCACAAATGCTGCGCAGCTAGCGCCATTCGACGGCCAACACCTCGGTTCCTGGTGTGTCCGCTGTGCCGTGCGTGTGATCATTGCTTGTACAGCCCTCTCGCAGTGTCCGGAGCAAGTATGGTGGGTCTGACACACCGGTGTCAATGTGTTCTTTTTTCCATTTCCAGGAGTGTACATGAGATCATACACTCAAGCGCCAAGGAAACTGGTGAAAGCATGCTATTCAAATACAGAGATATGCAAACAGGCACAACACGGCGCTGCGGTCGGCAACGCCTATATAGGATAAGTGTAAGGCGCAGTTGTTAGATTCGTTACTGTTACTACAATGGCAGGCTATCAAGATTTTGGCGAGTTTGAACATGGTATTATAATCGGCGCACGAGCGATGGTACACAGCATCTCCGAGGTAGCGACGAAGTGGGGATTTTCCTGTACGACCATTTAACAAGTGTACCGTGAAGATCAGGACTGTGGTGAAACTTCAAATCTCAGACATCGCTGCGGCCGGGAAAAGATCCTGCGAGAACGGGACCAGCGACGGCTGAAGAGAATCGTTCAACGTGACAGTAGTGCAGCCCTTCCGCAAATTGCTGCAGATTTAAGTGCTGGGCCATCAATAAGTGTCACCGTGCGAACCATGCAACGAAACAGCATCGATAAGGGCTTTCGGGGCCGAAGCACCACTCGTGTACCCTCGATGACTGCACAACACAAATCTTTACTCCTCGTCTGCGCCCGTCAGGTGCGACATTGGACTGTTGATGAAATGGTTCAAATGGCTCTGAGCACTATGGGACTCAACTGCTGTGGTCATAAGTCCCCTAGAACTTAGAACTACTTAAACCTAACTAACCTAAGGACAGAACACAACACCCAGCCATCACGAGGCAGAGAAAATCCCTGACCCCGCCGAGAATCGAACCCGGGAACCCGGGCGTGGGAAGCGAGAACGCTACCCCACGACCACGAGATGCGGGCTGAGACTGTTGATGACTCGAAACATGTTGCCTGGTCGGACGAGTTTCGTTTCAAATTGTATCGATGAGATGGACGTGTACGTGTATGGAGACAACCTCAGGAATCCATGGACACTGCATGTCAGCAGAGGACTGTTCAAGCTGGTGGAGGCTATGTAATGGTGTGGGGTGTGGGGTGTGTGCAGTTCGAGTGATATGGGACCCCTGATGCTTCTAATTATGACTCTGATAGGTGGCAAGTACGTAAGCATCCTGTGTCATAAGCTGCATCCATTCATGTCCATTGTGCATACCGGCGGACTTGGGCAATTCCACCAGGACAATGTGACACCCCGTCCGCTGGCCATCAGACTCTCCCCACATGAACATTATTGAGCATATATGGAATACCTTACAATGGGTTGTGCAGAAGAGATCTCCACCCCGTCATACTCTTACGGATTTATGGACAGCCCTCCAGGATTCATGGTATCACTTCCCTTCAGCACTAGTTCAAACATTAGTCAAGTCCATGCCACTTCATGTTGCGGCCTTTCTGCGCGCTCGCGGGGGCCATACACGATATTAGGCAGGTGTACCAGTTTCTTTGGCTCTTCACCGTGTTTAAAAGCGGGAGAAATCGTGATAGGTAACGTATCGAAACTTTCGCGTCTCGTCAGCTGACAGGTTTGACAGTCAAAATATTAAACATGCGCAAATACGGGTTAAGTAAAATAAATAATGGCGAGGCGCATGAAGGAATCACACAATGATAGTTCCGCACAAACAAAATTATGTATACAGAGAGTTCATCAATTCACGGAATCGAGAATCGACCATTTTTGCCTGTTATCGGCACTGATACTGGCAAGATATTGGTCCCAAGGATTTCAAGATTTTCGAGATTGTTTTGATTTCATTAATACAAAAGTGGCATCGTAATGCAAGAGGTAGGTGACTAGTATTATAATAATCAGTAGTTCTGCATGAGGGCTGATTGGGTCTCAATGGCGGAAGTCAAACATCGCGAAAGGACCATTGCGACCCATTCAACCTGAAAGCAGAACTTCTGATTCTTTTAACTTCAAGTTTTACGTTGGATAACAAACGAAAAAAGATATATTTTTTCGTGTGATATAATTAGAACAATTTTCGAGTTTTTTCCTTTACTTCCACTGTAAAACGTTAAATCTTGCCAAATTTCATCGTTATAGACCAACAGGAAGTACTATATAGGTTCTGATGAGTGGGTGTGCGAGTATCAAAATATGGGACGTAAATGATCCTCGCTTTTGGTTGCATTGACTTAGAAGCATACATTTATTACAGCGCCAAGGGTCTATAGATCCTATTACGTGACATATATTTCAGCTTGGTACGTCTGCCCGTTCCTGAGAAAAACGGTTTTTAACAGTCGGTCAGACAGACAGACAGACATCAGAACGACTCTCTATGGGTTCCGTTTTCATAGATTGTGGCACGAAACCCTAAAAAGTGCACCATTTGCAAAGCTTTTTCTCCTAAAAAAGTAACCATTTTAAAAATAAAAATAAATGTGTAAAATATCTAACAATGCAGATACTAAAATAACGAATAGAACAGTCTGACAGTAAAGCATTAAAAAACACAATAAATTGCTATATTTTAATCCACCGTTTTTACAGAGCGCGTACCACGATAAAACACAGATCTTACCCTGAATTTTCTAAATACGTGTCGCCCGTAAATGTAGCATTATTTAGTAAAAACTAGAATTATGTATATTTGAGAGACATCCAGAATCCAGAGGGAGTGTTGGGGTAATGTGCCCGTGTGTTACTCCGCAACGCCAATTAATGAGCTATGGCCGAATTTCCAGTTTCATGTCTGTCCAACCAGTGGCGCATCGCGTTTCTTCCACGTTGTGTCGGTGTTCCCAAATCACAACGCTCGTATATAATGTGCGGTCGTGAGAGGATGCACGGATGGCCCTTCGTATCAGAAAAACACCACAACAGTAATACATACACCCGTGTCATCACATGAGTGGTGTTCTCCTCTGACATTTAAATCAAATACCTATGTCTTAACCATGGTAATGTATAGCTGCAAGTGATGAGGACAGTCTATATTCATAACTTCCTTGCGCTTCTTTAAACTAAAACAGTTAGTCACATGCATCTGACATATCACAATACTCGATACGCAGGCTTCTATCATCTTCAAGTCAATCGGTATGTCAGTCGTTACGTTAAACTAAGTCTCATACATTTCCATATCATAAAACTGAACAGGTTATGTCATGAAGGGGTGAGCGAGAAGAAGAGGGGAGGGCAAGAGGAAGGTGCAGAGTCCTTTTTGGACTATTGCTGAATTTGGCTTTAATAGATTTATTTGCCCCCCCATGAACCATGGACCTTGCCGATGGTGGGGAGGCTTGCGTGCCTCAACGATACAGATGGCCGTACCGTAGGTGCAACCACAACGGAGGGGTATCTGTTGAGAGGCCAGACAAACATGTGGTTCCTGAAGAGGGGCAGCAGCCTTTTCAGTAGTTGCAGGGGCAACAGTCTGGATGATTGACTGATCTGGCCTTGTAACATTAACCAAAACGGCCTTGCTGTGCTGGTACTGCGAACGGCTGAAAGCAAGGGGAAACTACAGCCGTAATTTTTCCCGAGGACATGCAGCTCTACTGTATGATTAAATGATGATGGGGTCCTCTTGGGTAAAATATTCCGGAGGTAAAATAGTCCCCCATTCGGATCTCCGGGTGGGGACTACTCAGGAGGACGTCGTTATCAGGAGAAAGAAAACTGGCGTTCTACGGATCGGAGCGTGGAATGTCAGATCCCTTAATCGGGCAGGTAGGTTAGAAAATTTAAAAAGGGAAATGGATAGGTTAAAGTTAGATATAGTGGGAATTAGTGAAGTTCGGTGGCAGGAGGAACAAGACTTTTGGTCAGGTGATTACAGGGTTATAAATACAAAATCAAATAGGGGTAATGCAGGAGTAGGTTTAATAATGAATAAAAAAATAGGAGTGCGGGTTAGCTACTACAAACAGCATAGTGAACGCATTATTGTGGCCAAGATAGACTTTGTGTCTACTACAGTAGTACAAGTGTATATGCCAACTACCTCTGCAGATGATGAAGAAATAGATGAAATGTATGACGAGATAAAAGAAATTATTCAGGTAGTGAAAGGAGACGAAAATTTAATAGTCATGGGTGACTGGAATTCGTCAGTAGGAAAAGGGAGAGAAGGAAACATGGTAGGTGAATATGGATTGGGGGGGAAGGAATGAAAGAGGAAGCCGCCTTGTAGAATTTTGCACAGAGCATAACTTAATCATAGCCAACACTTGGTTCAAGAATCATAAAAGAAGGTTGTATACCTGGAAGAATCCTGGAGATACTAAAAGGTGTCAGATAGATTATATAATGGTAAGACAGAGATTTAGGAACCAGGTTTTAAATTGTAAGACATTTCCTGGGGCAGATGTGGATTCTGACCACAATCTATTGGTTATGAACTGCAGATTGAAACTGAAGAAACTGCAAAAAGGTGGGAATTTAAGGAGATGGGACCTGGATAAACTGAAAGAACCAGAGGTTGTAGAGAGTTTCAGGGAGAGCATAAGGGAACAATTGACAGGAATGGGGGAAAGAAATACAGTAGAAGAAGAATGGGTAGCTCTGAGGGATGAAGTAGTGAAGGCAGCAGAGGATCAAGTAGGTAAAAAGACGAGGGCTAATAGAAATCCATGGGTAACAGAAGAAATATTGAATTTAATTGATGAAAGGAGAAAATATAAAAATGCAGTAAATGAAGCAGGCAAGAAGGAATACAAACGTCTCAAAGATGATATCGACAGGAAGTGCAAAATGGCTAAGCAGGGATGGCTAGAGGACAAATATAAGGATGTAGAGGCTTGTCTCACTAGGGGTAAGATAGATACTGCCTACAGGAAAATTAAAGAGACCTTTGGAGAGAAGAGAACCACTTGTATGAATATCAAGAGCTCAGATGGCAACCCAGTTCTAAGCAAAGAAGGGAAGGCAGAAAGGTGGAAGGAGTATATAGAGGGTTTATACAAAGGCGATGTACTTGAGGACAATATTATGGAAATGGAAGAGGATGTAGATGAAGACGAAATGGGAGATAAGATACTGCGTGAAGAGTTTGACAGAGCACTGAAAGACCTGAGTCGAAACAAGGCCCCGGGAGTAGACAACATTCCATTTGAACTACTGATGGCCTCGGGAGAGCCAGTCATGACAAAACTCTACCATCTGGTGAGCACGATGTATGAGACAGGCGAAATACCCGCAGACTTCAAGAAGAATATAATAATTCCAATCCCAAAGAAAGCAGGTGTTGACAGATGTGAAAATTACCGAACTATCAGTTTAATAAGTCACAGCTGCAAAATACTAACGCGAATTCTTTACAGACGAATGGAAAAACTGGTAGAAGCCGACCTCGGGGAAGATCAGTTTGGATTCCGTAGAAATGTTGGAACACGTGAGGCAATACTGACCTTACGACTTATTTTAGAAGAAAGATTAAGAAAAGGCAAACCTACGTTTCTAGCATTTGTAGACTTAGAGAAAGCTTTAGACAATGTTAACTGGAATACTCTCTTTCAAATTCTGAAGGTGGCAGGGGTAAAATACAGGGAGCGAAAGGCTATTTACAGTTTGTACAGAAACCAGATGGCAGTTATAAGAGTCGAGGGGCATGAAAGGGAAGCAGTGGTTGGGAAAGGAGTAAGACAGGGTTGTAGCCTCTCCCCGATGTTATTCAATCTGTATATTGAGCAAGCAGTAAAGGAAACAAAAGAAAAATTTGGAGTTGGTATTAAAATTCATGGAGAAGAAGTAAAAACTTTGAGATTCGCCGATGATATTGTAATTCTGTCAGAGACAGACTTGGAAGAGCAGTTGAACGGAATGGACAGTGTCTTCAAAGGAGGATATAAGATGAACATCAACAAAAGCAAAACGAGGATAATGGAATGTAGTCAAATTAAGTCGGGTGATGCTGAGGGAATTAGATTAGGAAATGAGACACTTAAAGTAGTAAAGGAGTTTTGCTATTTAGGGAGTAAAATAACCGATGATGGTCGAAGTAGAGAGGATATAAAATGTAGACTGGCAATGGCAAGGAAAGCGTTTCTCAAGAAGAGGAATTTGTTAACATCGAGTATAGATTTAAGTGTCAGGAAGTCGTTTCTGAAAGTATTTGTATGGAGTGTAGCCATGTATGGATGTGAAACATGGACGATAACTAGTTTGGACAAGAAGAGAATAGAAGCTTTCGAAATGTGGTGCTACAGAAGAATGCTGAAGATAAGGTGGGTAGATCACGTAACTAATGAGGAGGTACTGAATAGGATTGGGGAGAAGAGAAGTTTGTGGCACAACTTGACTAGAAGAAGGGATCGGTTGGTAGGACATGTTTTGAGGCATCAAGGGATCACAAATTTAGCATTGGAGGGCAGTGTGGAGGGTAAAAATCGTAGAGGGAGACCAAGAGATGAATACACTAAGCAGATTCAGAAGGATGTAGGTTGCAGTAGATACTGGGAGATGAAGAAGCTTGCACAGGATAGAGTAGCATGGAGAGCTGCATCAAACCAGTCTCAGGACTGAAGACCACAACAACACACACAGATTTATTTGGAATGATGCACTACTTCACATTGTACTACATGCCTACATCTACAACTACAATCCGCAGGCCACTTTATGGCCTTTTGTAAGTTCATATATTGTCGTAAGATATATGTAGCAATAATCAATGTATTAGTAGACTCCTCTACAGGATGCTCAGAAATTTTCGTTCAGATTAATACAGGAGGTAGTTACGCTACATATAGTCCCACACGTCGGGTTCTGATGCTAGGGACGATTTACAAAGAAGGTATTTTAACATGCTAATTACAGCAGTGGCATTCACAGAAACTGCTCAAATGTGCAGTCATTCCCCTGTATGCATACAGTACATCACCGAAACATTCATTGTCGTGTCCGTTTGAATATTCCTGAAGTGTGAGGGACGGTACGAGCAGTGACTGCAACTCTAGCGTCAGAGTCTTCTTCTGTTTCTACATGCCGTTAATGCACCGGCTGCTCAATGTGCCCCCAGATGGAGGAATCCAGACAGGTGAGGTCAGATGACCTGGAGGGCCAGGCCACAGACCCACCTCGGCTGATCCATCGACTCGTGAAGGTGGCTCTCAGATGATTCCTCACAGCAGCGCTGAAATGGGCTGGCACCACATCGTGCAGAAAGGACATCTTTTGCCTAACATTCAGAGGTGCCGTACATCCTCCACCAGGTCAGGCAACACGTGATACAAGTAGATGCGATATCTCCATCCGTTGAGGCGCAATGGAAGAATGTGCAGTTCAATCAACATGTGACCGAGAATACTGGCCCACACACTAACACTGAATCGCTGCTGATGAGAACGAGGTGGCGTACCTCGTGGATTCACATGTGTTCAAACACTCGAACTGTGAATACTGAAACAGTCTTCACAAGTAAACAAAGCCTCGTCGGTGTCTGACTTCGGCCAGAAGTAAGGGGTGCAAGACCATCTGCTGCAAACATTGAACTCGTTGGGGAAAATCTTCAGGTGCTAGTGCTGCCACGCGCTGAAGACAGTGAGAATGAAAGTGCCAATTACGTAACACAATCCACACAGGACTATGCTTGTCGCCAATTATGTCTGCAATATGTCGTGTATTTGTAGATGGAGTGTCTTCAACATGTCACAGAATCTCATTTTGCAATTCGGGACTTCGTACTTCTGGACTCCGATGTCTGTCATGAATATTTGTATGGAAGGTACCTGTATCACGTTACAGACGATGCAGAAGTCCGAATGTTTGGTGTTGTAGAATCCGTCAGTTTGGAAAGCGCTGCCGACACTCACTCATTGTAACTCGTCCATTTCCATTCATAGACCCATATACCAGATGCATGTCAGCCATTTGGGGACACATAAAACGCTCCATGTTCATGATGGCGACTGTATCGTTGTGTTTAAAACGTTGGTTGATTGGTTGATTTTGGGGGAGGGGACGAAACAATGAGGTCATCGGTTCCGTCGGAAGTAGGCCGTGCTCTTTCAAAGCAACCATCATGGCCTTTGTCTGAAGCGATTTAGGGAAATCACGGGAAACCTAAATCAGGATGGCCTTAGTGGGTTTGAACCGTCGTCCTGAATGCGAGTCCAGTGTGCTAACGACTGCGCCACTTCGCTCGGTGTGTTTCTCACGAAGTCATCGTTGTCATCACAAGACGTGATGGTTGAAAGTGATTCGATGTGATGATGATGATGTTTGGTTTGTGGGGCGCTCAACTGCGTGGTTATCAGCGCCCGTACAATTACCCAGTCTTTGCTCAGTCCAATTTCGCCACTTTCCTGGATGATGATGAAATGATGAGGACAACACAAACACCCAGTCATCTCGAGGCAGGTGAAAATCCCTGACCCCGCCGGGAATCGAACCCGGGACCCCTAATATTACAAGTTGACTTCAGAGACTACGTGTTCTATAGCGAAATACAGTTCCTTTGATGTTCTTTGCCTCCTGTATTAATTTGGAAGTATAGTTTCGGAACACTCTGTATAACGTAATATCTCGGAATTTTAACAGTAAAACACTCCGTGATACACTAAGTTTCTCTTAAAACCCCTGCCACTGGAGCTGGGTCTTGTATGAGAATTTCAGTGATGCTTTCGCGCTCACTAATCGATCCTGTGACAAATGCGCAGCTTTCCTTCGGGACATCTGTGTCAATTCCATCTCTTAAAAATCCAAGACTGATGCATAATCGATGGGACGAGAGTATCATAAGAATGGGTAGGCTGCGCTCCCTGTCTTTTGTTCCAGCGAATCGGTTTGGTGTCTGTCTTTCCCGAGATTGGTTTTATGAAGTCTTTCCGTACGCCCACTTAAAGTTATTTAATCGATGTTACTCTTTCCCGTGATCGTTCGGCAATCCTGTAATCACACAATAATCTGTTTTTCTGCATTTATTAATGTCGGGGTCAACAAACAGTCGCTGCATTTCACTATAATTTTCTACCGTTGCCCCTTTCCTATATACAGTGGCATTACCGGAGAACAGTCTCCCACTTCGAGAATTTCTGTACTTTTAAGTGTAAACTCTTAACTGCAGATGCCGAAGCTTTTCATAGCATCAGGAGTGTTACGCTAACGACATTAAATTTCAATTTCAGTAACTACACTCATGTCCAGCAAAAACAGAACACCTTGAACGGCTAGCGATAAGACGTTCATATTCATTGGACATGTACATTAGTATGTTCTGTAGAAATAATTAACGTTTCAGTCTCCACGGATTCAGCATGTGTCCTGTTGCCTAGTACGCACAGGGTCCACCATGGATCCTGAAACTTGTTCCATGCGTTGTGGCATCGACGCGTATAAGGGACCAGTGGCGTCCTGTGGTATAGCCCTCCATGATGCATTTACCTGCTTCCAAAGTTCATCTGTGGTGTTTGGCATTAATTCACAGTCCTGCTCCGTCGTGTCACCACATCCCACACATTTTCGATTCGCGACAAGTCTGGTGATATGGAGGGCAAGAGCAAAAGGCTGACATCCTGTGACACCAAGAAGGCACATGTTCGTGCAGCAACTTGTCGTCGTGCATTGTCGTGCTGAAGAGTGGCGTCTGAGGTGGAGCGCATAAAGGATGTGTCCACGGATCGCAGGATGTCATTCACGCAGGTCACACTGTTTACAGTGCCCTGGATACGCTTCAACTGTGATTTGTGGTTGTAGAGCAACCCACACCATAAGGCGCTGTATGTCTTGAGCGAGTGCAGGCATTGCGATGCCGCTCCCCCTGTCTGCGGCAAATCATAATGCCGGCCACCATTTTCAAAGAAGTAGAACCTGGATTTGTCAAAAACCGCTATCTGAAGCGTTACCTGTCCCCCTTGACGTCGTTCCACAAAACGTTTGCCGTCAAACATGTTTCTGCGTATTCGTCAAAGGTAGGCTGAGAAGTGGACGACGTGCACTGAAACGCCCCCTTAGAAAAATTATGACGGACTGCGTTGGCAAACTTCTCCGTTATATGATTTTCAAGCAGCTGAGCAAAACTCAACGTACTCAGACAGTTTTCTCTTTACTTATTCTGATGACCACTAAACTGACACACAATATTTTAGCGCAACGGAATCTGACTTTCAATAATCCCTACAAAAGAATGGCCCTGACTAACATTAACCTATACCTTTCCTGAAACACTTACCTCACAAAAATCTTCGTTACTCGAACTATTGCAGTACAGCGAGCGCTAACACTTCCAGCTAAATAAAAGATTCTAACTACTGAAGGCACTAACTACTGATAGGCATAGTTAGCAAGTGAAAGATTTTGATAGAGAAAAAACAATGTATTTACCTTAACAATGTTCAACATTCATCATATATATATATATATATATATATATATATATATATATATATATATATATATATATATACACTCCTGGAAATGGAAAAAAGAACACATTGACACTGGTGTGTCAGACCCACCATACTTGCTCCGGACACTGCGAGAGGGCTGTACAAGCAATGATCACACGCACGGCACAGCGGATACACCAGGAACCGCGGTGTTGGCCGTCGAATGGCGCTAGCTGCGCAGCATTTGTGCACCGCCGCCGTCAGTGTCAGCCAGTTTGCCGTGGCATACGGAGCTCCATCGCAGTCTTTAACACTGGTAGCATGCCGCGACAGCGTGGACGTGAACCGTATGTGCAGTTGACGGACTTTGAGCGAGGGCGTATAGTGGGCATGCGGGGGGCCGGGTGGACGTACCGCCGAATTGCTCAACACGTGGGGCGTGAGGTCTCCAAAGTACATCGATGTTGTCGCCAGTGGTCGGCGGAAGGTGCACGTGCCCGTCGACCTGGGACCGGACCGCAGCGACGCACGGATGCACGCCAAGACCGTAGGATCCTACGCAGTGCCGTAGGGGACCGCACAGCCACTTCCCAGCAAATTAGGGACACTGTTGCTCCTGGGGTATCGGCGAGGACCATTCGCAACCATCTCCATGAAGCTGGGCTACGGTCCCGCACACCGTTAGGCCGTCTTCCGCTCACGCCCCAACATCGTGCAGCCCGCCTCCAGTGGTGTCGCGACAGGCGTGAATGGGGGGACGAATGGAGACGTGTCGTCGTCGTCTTCAGCGATGAGAGTCGCTTCTGCCTTGGTGCCAATGATGGTCGTATGCGTGTTTGGCGCCGTGCAGGTATATATATATATATATATATATATATATATATATATATATATACTCCTGTATATATATATATATATATATATATATATATACACTCCTGGAAATTGAAATAAGAACACCGTGAATTCATTGTCCCCGGAAGGGGAAACTTTATTGACACATTCCTGGGGTCAGATACATCACATGATCACACTGACAGAACCACAGGCACATAGACACAGGCAACAGAGCATGCACAATGTCGGCACTAGTACAGTGTATATCCACCTTTCGCAGAAATGCAGGCTGCTATTCTCCCATGGAGACGATCGTAGAGATGCTGGATGTAGTCCTGTGGAACGGCTTGCCATGCCATTTCCACCTGGCGCCTCAGTTGGACCAGCGTTCGTGCTGGACGTGCAGACCGCGTGAGACGACGCTTCATCCAGTCCCAAACATGCTCAATGGGGGACAGATCCGGAGATCTTGCTGGCCAGGGTAGTTGACTTACACCTTCTAGAGCACGTTGGGTGGCACGGGATACATTCGGACGTGCATTGTCCTGTTGGAACAGCAAGTTCCCTTGCCGGTCTAGGAATGGTAGAACGATGGCTTCGATGACGGTTTGGATGTACCGTGCACAATTCAGTGTCCCCTCGACGATCACCAGTGGTGTACGGCCAGTGTAGGAGATCGCTCCCCACACCATGATGCCGGGTGTTGGCCCTGTGTGCCTCGGTCGTATGCAGTCCTGATTGTGGCCCTCACCTGCACGGCGCCAAACACGCATACGACCTTCATTGGCACCAAGGCAGAAGCGACTCTCATCGCTGAAGACGACACGTCTCCATTCGTCCCTCCATTCACGCCTGTCGCGACACCACTGGAGGCGGGCTGCACGATGTTGGGGCGTGAGCGGAAGACGGCCTAACGGTGTGCGAGACCGTAGCCCAGCTTCATGGAGATGGTTGCGAATGGTCCTCGCCGATACCCCAGGAGCAACAGTGTACCTAATTTGCTGGGAAGTGGCGGTGCGGTCCCCTACGGCACTGCGTAGGATCCTACGGTCTTGGCGTGCATCCGTGCGTCGCTGCGGTCCGGTCCCAGGTCGACGGGCACGTGCACCTTCCGCCGACCACTGGCGACAACATCGATGTACTGTTGGTTGGTTGGTTGGTTTGGGGAAGGAGACCAGACAGCGTGGTCATCGGTCTCATCGGATTAGGGAAGGACTGGGAAGGAAGTCGGCCGTGCCCTTTCAGAAGACCCATCCCGGCATTTGCCTGGAGTGATTTAGGGAAATCACGGAAAACCTAAATCAGGATGGCCGGACGCGGGATTGAACCGTCGTCCTCCCGAATGCGAGTCCAGTGTCTAACCACTGCGCCACCCCGCTCGGTGATGTACTGTGGAGACCTCACGCCCCACGTGTTGAGCAATTCTGCGGTACGTCCACCCGGCCTCCCGCATGCCCACTATACGCCCTCGCTCAAAGTCCGTCAACTGCACATGCGGCTCACGTCCACGCTGTCGCGGCATGCTACCAGTGTTAAAGACTGCGATGGAGCTCCGTATGCCACGGCAAACTGGCTGACACTGACGGCGGCGGTGCACAAATGCTGCGCAGCTAGCGCCATTCGACGGCCAACACCGCGGTTCCTGGTGTGTCCGCTGTGCCGTGCGTGTGATCTTTCCTTGTACAGCCCTTTCGCAGTGTCCGGAGCAAGTATGGTGGGTCTGACACACCGGTGTCAATGTGTTCTTTTTTCCATTTCCAGGAATATATATATATATATATATATATATATATATAGTTGTGGTCTTCAGTCCTGAGACTGGTTTGATGCAGCTCTTCATGCTACTCTATCCTGTGCAAGCTTCTTGATTTCCCAGTACCTACTGCAACCTACATCCTTCTGAATCTGCTTAGTGTATTCATCTCTTGGTCTCCCTCTACGATTTTTACCCTCCACGCTGCCCTCCAATACTAAATGGGTGATCCCTTGATGCCTCGGAACATGTCCTACCAACCGATCCCTTCTTCTAGTCAAGTTGTGCCACAAACTTCTCTTTTCTCCAATCCTATTCAGTACCTCCTCATTAGTTATGTGATCTACCCATCTAGCCTTCAGCATTCTTCTGTAGCACCACATTTCGAAAGCTTCTATTCTCTTCTTGTCCAAACTATTTATCGTCCATGTTTCACATCCATACATGGCTACACTCCATACAAATACTTTCGGAAACGGCTTCCTGACACTTAAATCAATACTCGATGTTAACAAATTTCTCTTGTTCAGAAACGCTTTCCTTGCCATTGCCAGTCAACATTTTATACCCTCTCTACTTCCACTATCATTACTTATTTTGCTCCCCAAATAGCAAAACTCCTTTACTACTTTAAGTGTTTCATTTCCTAATCTAATTCCCTCAGCATCACCCGACTTAATTCGACTACATTCCATTATCTTCATTTTGATTTTGTTGATGTTTATCTTATATCCTCCCTTCAAGACACTATCCATTCCGTTCAACTGCTCTTCCAAGTCCTTTGCTGTCTCTGACAGAATTACAATGTCATCGGCAAACCTCGAAGTTTTTATTTCTTCTTCATGGATTTTAATACTATTCCGAATTTTTCTTTTGTTTCCTTCACTGCTTGCTCAATATACAGATAGAATAACGTCTGGGAAAGGCTACAACACTGTCTCGCTCCCTTCCCAACCACTGCTTCCCTTTCATGTCCATCGACTCTTATAAATGCCATCTGGTTTCTGTACAAATTGTAAATAGCCTTTGGCTCCCTGTATTTTACCCCTGCCACCTTCAGAATTTGAAAGAGACTATTCCAGTCAACATTGTCAAAAGCTTTCTCTAAGTCTACAAATGCTAGAAACGTACGTTTGTCTTTCCTTAATGTAGCTTCTAAGATAAGTCGTAGGGTCAGTATTGCCTCACGTTTTCCAATATATCTACGAAATCCATACTGATCTTGCCCTAGGTCGGCTTGTACTATTTTTTCCATTCGTCTGTAAAGAATTCACGTTAGCATTTGGCAGCCGTGACTTATCACACTGATAGTTCGGTAATTTTCACATCTGTCAACACCTGCTTTCTTTGGGATTGGCATTATTATATTCTTTTTGAAGTCTGAGTGTATTTCGCCTGTCTCATACATCTTGCTCACCAGCTAGTAGAGTTTTGTCAGGATTGGCTCTCCCAAGGCCGATAGTAGTTCTAATGGAATGTTGTCTACTCCCGGGGCCTTGTTTCGACTCAGGTCTTTCAGTGCTCTGGCAAACTGATCACGCAGTATCGTATCTCCCATTTCATCTTCATCTACATCCTCTTCCATTTCCATAATATTGTCCTCAAGTACATTGCCCTTGTATAGACCCTCTATATACTCCTTCCACCTTTCTGCTTTCCCTTCTTTGCTTGGAACTGGGTTTCCATCTGAGCTCTTGATATTCATGCAAGTGGTCCTCTTTTCTCCAAAGGCATCTTTAATTTTCCTGTAGGCAGTATCTATCTTACCCCTAGTGAGATAAGCTTCTACATCCTTACATTTGTCCTCTAGCCATCACTGCTTAGCCATTTTGCACTTCCTGTCGATCTCATTTTTGAGACGTTTGTATTCCTTTTTGCCTGCTTCATTTACTGCATTTTTACATTTTCTCCTTTCATCAATTAAATTCAATATTTCTTCTGTTACCCAAGGATTTCTACTATCCCTCGTCTTTTTACCTACTTGATCCTCTGCTGCCTTCACTACTTCATCCCTCAAAGCTACTCATTCTTCTTCTACTGTATTTCTTTCCCCCATTCTTGTCAATTCTTCCCTTATGCTCTCCCTGAACCTCTGTACAACCTCTGGTTTAGTCAGTTTATCCAGGTCCCATCTCCTTAAATTCCTACCTTTTTGCAGTTTCTTCAGTTTTAGTCTACAATTCATAACCAATAGATTGTGGTAAGAGTCCACATCTGCCCCTGGAAATGTCCTACAGTTTAAAACCTGGTTCCTAAATCTTTGTGTTACCATTATATAATCTATCTGAAACCTGTCAGTATCTCCAGGCTTCTTCCATGTATACAGCCTTCTTTTATGATTCTTGAACCAAGTGTTAGCTATAAGTTGTGCTCTGTGCAAAATTCTACGAGGCGGCTTCCTCTTTCATTTCTTAGCCCCAGTCCATATTCACCTACTATGTTTCCTTCTCTCCCTTTTCCTACTACCGAATTGCAGTCACACATGACTATTAAATTTTTGTCTCCCTTCACTGTCTGAATATTTTCTTTGATTTCATCATACATTTCTTCAATTTCTTCGTCATCTGCAGAGCTAGTTGGCATATAAACTTGTACTACTGTAGTAGGCGTGGTCTTCGTGTCTATCTTGGCCGCAATAATGCGTTCAATGTGCTGTTCGTAGTAGCTTACTCGCACTCCTATTTTTTTATTCATTATTAAACCTACTCCTGCATTACCCCTATCTGATTTTGTATTTATAATCCTGTATTCGCCTGACCAGAAGTCTTGTTCCTCCTGCCACCGAACTTCACTAATTCCCACTATACCTAACTTTAACCTATCCATATCCCTTTTTAAATTTTCTAACCTACCGGCCCGATTAAGGGATCTGACATTCCACGCTCCGATCCTTAGAACGCCAGTTTTCTTTCACGTCCAGATCGTCCGCTCATAGTGACCTCTCAAAACTCTGACATTTCTCTCTCCACATCCACCACTGCTGGCGTCTCACCTCCAACTGCATAACGTTATGCGCTGTTCACATCCAACTGCCCAACACTACACAAACGAATATTCCAACAATGAGTCCAACCAGTCACTGACTGCACCCAGCACAGTCAGTGTTTTCCATACAGAGCGCTACGTGGCGTTACCAACATAAAAACTTAAACAGCCTACTTACAGCACGTAACCCATGCCCTAATAAACGGAGTCGGACTGTCACCCCTGAAAGTGTACGTTGCACTGTTGTGCCAGAGCCGAGGAGTCGGAGATCTGTCCTCCAATGCCGTTCGGATGAGGCGTCGATCTTTCCGGGCTTGGTCTGGGTGGTGCCACCTGATCCATCTCATCTTGTTCTACGGCCTTCTGTGAACCATTCGGTACACACCCGTTTCACTGCTGAAACGCTGCGTGCCACACGAGTAGCAATTTCCGGGATGGATGCATCTTCTCTCATGCTAATAATGACCTCTCTTTCAAACTCACAGATTTGACGGTACGGTTCGCGCATACGTCTTCGACGCGTCCTGCACCTCTGCTCAGACCATACTGATCCATTTTCTTCGGTTTATAGCGACAACGAGAGTCGCAGGCAGAATTTACCCGTAGGTGGTTTTGTGCAGCGATATCGTTGTTGACCTTGTACCCGCGGGCCGACATGGTTCAAAGGCAAACCATTTCTGCAGAACATATTAACGTACATGTCCTGTGAATATGAACGTCCTATTGGACTAAAAGTAATTAATAAATAAACACCAGAAGCAACAAGAGTAGAAGAATGAACTAATGCAGAAACACTAGTAGGAGCAGCCATTACCGTTCAAGGTGATCTGTCATTTTCTGAACGTGAGTGTACTTTAACATCAGATATTGTGCTTATACTATACTATGTAGTGTATGTATTATTGTATAGATATGTTCTTCAGATGTTGCTGAACAGAAACTTCACCTTCGTGACAAGTACACAGCATATGGTAACCAAGTGGATAATGGATAATTAGAGACGTATACACAATTAAATGACGGAGTAAAATTTTCAAATACCTTGGCAGAACGAGTCGACTCAATGGTATGACGTTGCATTCCCTCTGATCTGGATACTTGCACTGATCACCTAAAACATATTGCGGAAATGGAAAGTGCCACAGATGTTCGGTTTTCACAGAATGGATTTATAGTCAGGGTAAGTATTGTTCACCTATAAACAGATTGTGGTTGGTCTGAGCACTATGGGACTTAACATCTGAGGTCATCAGTCCCCTAGAACTTAGAACTAGTTAAACACAACTAACCTAAGGACATCACACACATCCATGCCCGAGGCAGGATTCGAACCTGCGACCGTAGCGGTCGCGCTGTTCCAGAGTGAAGCGCCTAGAACTACTCGGCCATTCCGGCCGGCAAACAGATTATAATAATACTTATAAAGTGCATTTTTCTATTAAGAACATACGATCTTTGAACTGTATAGTGCCTAATGACATAAACAGACTAGAAGTAGGCTAAATTAGAACGTCAGTGATGTTTGTTAGAGGGTCCTAGTGAGAGTCCGTTACGTGATACCGCATTTTGAAAGGTTCCAAACCCCGACACTTGTTTGTATGATTAAATCTGTGTAGTTCTAGGTAAGATGTTGTTATATTCGCTTACAGTTTGCTTGCGTATTCCTTGAGTGCACTGCTACTTGCCACGCAGTTAATGTATGGCAATTCAAGCAGCAGGTCGTGAGTGGACAATGGGATTTACCAACGAAGGAAAAGTCGACATGCTCATGGTGTATGGAGAGTGTAGGAAGAATGCAGTTCGTTCTTCCTTGTGTATGCGGCAAGATTACCAAACAGACATTAAACATTTCGGCATTTATTTGTCACGCTCTTCAACGAGATAAGTTAAAGTGGTAACGTAACACAGACGCAACGTAGCAGAACGAAAAGAGTAACGACAGAAGACAGGGAATTAATGTTGTTGCTGCTGGTGCAGTTGATTCTCACGTTAGCTCCCCGTAATCGCCCGAGGAAGTGGCAGGATCAGGCAAGTGTCTTACACATTCCCCATCGACGTAGGTTCCATCCTTATCACATTCTTCTCCATAACATCTTCATGGAAACGTTTATGAGAATAATGTTAACTACTGTACATGGGCATTAAGACAGGATACATCAGTCGTATAAAGCTGCTTGCAAATGACGAAGCCACGGTTACCAATCATGGCCAGGTAAACCACCGAAATATGCTCTGTTGGTCTGTTGACAATCCACGCTGACTTCGTGAAGTGGAACGTCAGCGTCCTTGGAGTGTAAACGTGGGGTGTGGGATAGTGAACCATCAGCTCATATGCCCGTGTCTCAGAGACGGAACGCTGAACGCGCACAAGTGTCGCAGCCTCCTAACGCACCATCTCCCATGGATCCTGTAAGACGTTCCTCTGCAGACTGGTAGGAACCTTTGGTACCAATATGATGGGTGTCCAGACCACAGTGCATGAAGTACTAAAGTATATCTCCACGAATTGTTTTCAAATCGTTGGACTGGACGCAGAGGACCTCTACCTTGGCCAGACCGTTCCGCGGATTTCACGGCTGTAGATATTTTTCTGTGGGAAATGTGGAAGATGGTGTCTAAAAGGACACACAAACTGCACCCGATGATATGCAACGACCGTATTATTGAAGCCTACTTGGACGTCTCCGCTGAAAAGCTATCACGTGTGCAGCTGTCGTTCCATAGCAGACAGGAAGTGTGTATTGCCACTGCCAGTGGTCATTTTGAACACAACCCGTGATGATTAATTGTTTCGTTACTGGTCAGAATCTACATAAGTAGTGTACGCACTTGTGCTGTTCTTTAGTGTGTCTACTACAGGTATTGTTCACGAGAAGCTGCGCGAACTTTTCAAAATAGGATATCTCGTAAATGACCCGTGCTAGAATACTGCAACAAAGACTCCTGATATTATAATTTACCCTATTTTAGTCTGTTGATGTCATTAGACATGTTTGCACAAAAATACACTTTCTGAGTATTATTACAATCTGTTTGTTGGTTAACAAAAATGGTTCAAATGTCTCTGAGCACTATGCGACTTAACTTCTGAGGTCATCAGTCGCCTAGAACTTAGAACTAATTAAACCTAACTAACCTAAGGACATCACACACATCCATGCCCGAGACAGGATTCGAACCTGCGACCGCAGCGGTCGCTCGGCTCCAGACTGTAACGCCCAGAACCGCACGGCCTCTCCGGCCGGCGTTGGTTAACAGTACGAGCCTCTGACTACCATTCCATTCTATGAAAACCAAACATCAGTAGCATCTTCCATTTCCGCAATATTTGCGGCGCAAGTTTTAGGTATATATTGATTCATTTCCGTGATCCGAGGACTGTCTTTCAAAGCACTCTTATGCACAATCATACTTTTAAAGTAACTTATTGTTCACTGTCTCTTCAGAACATGACAAGTCATCGTCGTTGTACTCAAGGCAAACAAACCGATGATCTGACCGTTAGTTCCTGTATTGCTCTTGTATTCTGTGGAGAAATGCCGTCGACTATCACGGATGAAGAATGTTGGCAGACGTACCACAGTAAAGTAACGAAGCTTTTTGTGCATTACAGCCACGTCGTTTGATGTAACTGTGCACCATAGGATGTAGTACAATTATTTTACTTTAGTATATAGAAAATATTCTTATGCTATCGAAATTGGTATTTACGCATTTTTTTTGTTTATTCTTTTCATCATATGCCACTAATAATTCTGTAAATGTCCGAATATCGTTCCGGATACAGTTCAGGTGCCGGCCGGGGTGGTCGAGCGGTTCTAGGCGCTACAGTCTGGAACCGCGCGACCGCTACGGTCCCTGGTTCGAATCCTGCCTCGGGCATGGATGTGTGTGATGTCCTTAAGTTAGTTATGTTTAAGTAGTTCTAAGTTCTAGGGGACTGATGACCTCAGAAGTTAAATCCCATAGTGCTCAGAGCCATTTGAACCATTTGAACAGTTCAGGCAAACAACTACTTTTGAAGTGGTGTGCTACAAGATGTCATTTATCAGACATAAAATTGGATAGTATCTACATCGAAAGACACATTCCGCATGTAACCATACAGTCCTTGGTGGAGGATACTTCGTACTGCTGTTAGACCTTTTTCTGTTCCACTCGGAAATGGAGTCTTCGTACGAGCCCTAATTTGTTGGTGGCAGTAGAATCGCTCTACATTCAGCGGCAAATGCCTTCTCTTAATTTTCTGAAAATAGTTTTGGGAAATGAAAGTCGTCTTCCCTCCAGGGGCTAACATGTGAGCTCACGAAGCGTATTGATCGAACCTGCCGGTAACAAATCTAGTAGCATGCATCTGAATTGCTTCAATATCTTCCTTTAATCCGACCTAGTGGGCACCCCACACACTCAAACAGTACCAAAGAATGTGTCACTCAAATCTTAAGACGGTTCCTTTAACAGTTACTGGTCTTCTTATTGATGATAACTACATTCCTAAAACTCTACCAATAAACTAAGGTGGGCCATTTACACGTACGCACTCGTTAAATTTAACATTGCTTTGCTTCGTAACGCCTATGAATTTAATCGACGCGATTGTATGAAGCATCACATTACTGCTGCCGTATTCAATCGTTAGGATTGTTTTTCCTGCTCGTCAGCGTTAACTTACATTTTCTGTCGTTTATATTTAGAGGAAGCTGCCACCCATCGCAGCAAATGAAAATCATTTGTAAGTCATCTTGTATCACCATATAGTCACTCAACGACGATACTTTCTTGTATATTACTGCGTCATCAGCGAACAGTCGCAGACTGCACGTCACCCTATCCGGCAGACCATTTATGTATACATAGAACGAGAGCGGCCGTATCACATTTCCCTGCTGCACTCCTGACAATACCCTTCTCTCTCACGAACAGCTGAGGTCGAAGTAAACTTATTGAGGTCTGTGTATTACTTAAAAAGTCTACTAGCCATGTGGGAACCTATTTCGTACACTCAGATGTTGGTTTACAATCTGCTTAATACATAGAAGGGGACGACAAAGCAGTGTCAAATAAACCTCTCCCAAAGCAATTCGATGCTATTTTCAGAAATTTCCGAGATAATATCCGTCCCCGGTAGCTGAGTGGTCAGCGCGACAGTGTCAATCTTAAGGGCCCGGGTTCGATTCCCGGCTGATCGACATTTTTCTCCGCTCAGAGATTGGGTGTTGTTCTGTCCTAATCATAATCATTTCATCCCCGTCGATGCCCAAGTTGCCGAAGTGGCGTCATATCGAAAGACTTGCACCCGGTGAACGGTGTACCCGAAGGGAGGCCCTAGTCGCACGACATTTACATTGTCGACAAAATCAAGTTCTACAAGTGTAATATGCGAAAATAATTTTGTTTTTGCTAATAGTATGGCTTTTTGGTAGAGTGTTCCACTCCACGTGGCATCAAATTTTTAAGCATAGGTGCATGTTCAGATAACATTTCCGTAGGACGTACGACATTGCAGTGCGCGGTATTGGTGTTCGCAGGAGTGAGTACCATTTCCGTCATTACTTTTATTGCTTTCTTCCGTTCAGTTAGAACAGCTACGTTATTTAAATGTAAGATTCATCAAATACATGGTAATTAGCATATCTGATTGCCATTTTTATTACAGATTCACGTCTTCTTATTTCTTTTTCTCTCTACTTTTCTTGTAGATGCAGGAAAGACCGAACACAGGCAGCTTCAGGCTATGTGAAGACAAGGTGGGCAGGTGTCGAACCTCGACCCCAGGCTTCAATGCCTCCACCCTTTTGCCACTGTGTTGGTCCCTCACAAAGGACAGGTAATTTTTTATTTATTTCTTTTTTATGCTTTGAAACCTTAAAAAGTGCTACTAACAAAAAAAAAGAAACAGATTCTGAGTTATTCCAACACGGTTTCTGCCAGTGAAAAGGGGAAAAAAATCATTTCCAGTCGTTGCCTGTTGCAATTTCTTTACTTTTCGTTAATTAAAACAAGAAAACAAAACAAAACAAACAGGGCCATAAACATGAAACAAACTATAATCAAAAGGGACCGGTTAACTCACCAATGCCGACAACACACCTCCTTAGTTTCGCATATTAAAATGTGGTCGGAAAACCTCAAAGTCGATTTTGAGGGTTGCTTCTAACTCCTGGGAGAGAAGTATTCAGACCATTGCGGGGTCCGCTTGTTAGTGCAATATTAACGACGCTAAACGTCTGGCTCATCAGCCCGCTTCAAATGATCTGCAGATATTCTTGCGTGCCTCTCCTGCACGGCAAGCAGTACTGTTGCGTGGGCGGCGGTCACCCGCGCAGAAAGCCTGGTGCCGGGCCCTCAGGCTTAGCGCCTACGCTGCTACGCTGTACGGCGCGGCTGCGTGGAGCGGACGGCTGGGAGCGAGGCTGCGGGCGACACGGATCCCGTTTTAGCGGCGCGCGCACAGCGCCGCACGGCGCTGCCCCAGACTCGGGAGCGACGGCGCCTCCGACGCCCCCTGCCGCGCCGTCGCCGCCTCCACTGGGTCACCACTCTGCCAGCCGGTTCACTGCTAAGCGACAGGAGAGGTCGCTCCGCAGTGTTCGTAAACCTAGTTATACACTGAGGTGACAAAAGCAGTAGGATAGCGACCTGCACTTTTAGCGATGACGGTAGTATCACGTATACGAGGTGTAGAAAGACAGTTCACAGGCGGAGCTGTCATTTGTACTCAGGTGATTCGCGCGAAAAGGTCTCCGACGTGTTCATGGCCGCAGCACGGGAATTAACAGACTTTGAACGCTGGATGGTACTTGAGATATTTGCACGGGACACTTCATTTCGAAAACCGTTAGGGAATTGAATGTTCCCAGACCCACAGTATCAATAAAGTGCCGAGAATACAAAATTTTTGGCGGTACCTTTCACCAATGACAACGACCGGGAGCAGCAGCTTTTGCATAGAGTTGTCAGTACTAACAGACAAGCAACAACGCGTGTAGTAACAGCAGAAATATCTTCAACATCTCGCGACCCTGTCAGCAACTGTATAAATATTAATTTTAATTTTAATAACCAACAGCCTCAGTTGCACCGTTTACCTAGAATTTACCTAGGTTTCAGTCGGGATAACTCAACCTTCTTCAGAATAACAGTAAGTACCGGACTACTGGACGTCCAGTACAGCACTCGTGGCTGCCGCATCGCGGTCGCGAAGTGGCGCCGAGGCAGTTTCTGATAAGTTTTTACAGTCTGACTACAATTTATGGATTTATAGTTTTAGCTTCACGATGTCCACTATGAACAAACGGTAGTTACTGTTATTCTGAAGAAGGTTGGATTACCCCGACTCAAACTTAGGCAAATTCTAGGGAAACGGTGCAACTTAGGCTGTTGGTTATCAAAATTAAAATTAACAGCAGAAATCACAGTGGGACGTACGACGAACGTCTCAGTTAGGACAGTGCGAAAAATTGGGTGCTCATGGGGTACGGCAGCAGACTACCGAAGCGAGTTCCTTTTCTAACTGCACGACATCCCCTGCAGCGCAAGACCTGCACTATAGTTCAATTCATTTATCTTGGCGGTTCGCGCATGCCCGCCCAGACGCGGGAGATTGCTGCGTTGCCAGTTGTATGCGCCAAGAGAAGCAGCGCCAATAGTATACTTCGCAAACCTACGTTTAGGGGAGAGCGTGTAGTTTATGATGTAAAGCCACCATAGCCGCATTAACCCTTTCGCTGCTACAGAGACGTACTCCCCGCATTCCGCGCTGTGCGCGATTTTGTCGTCATTGCACTGCTCGCCTGTGCAGAAACATGGTGTTTCGACTACTTTGACACACTTTATCATTTGATATCACAAAAACTATTTGGCCCAAAAATTTAATTTTTACACATCTTCTTGACTGATACCGTCCCCTCATAAAAGACTTAATTTTGTTTCAAAGTTCAACACAGTTATTGTGCAGCATTAGATGTAGTGAACCACTGCACGAAATTTTGAAGAGTTTGCAGAGGTAAAAGTCCATAGCGTATACTTTCTCTATAGTCGATTTTAGTTGTCACTAGAAATTTCACAAAATTACATTCAAACGAATAAAATTCATGAAGTAAGACGCTTCGATATTGTTTTTAAATAACGAAAATTTTAAGCGCCAAGCAAGACTTGAACTGAGAACCTTTCGCTTAATAATCATACACTTTAACCATTACGCCAACACAGCTCCTCTTCAAAACATATCCCGGAGGACTTTAAAATAGCACGCAAAATACCGACAAACACTGTTGGTATGACTATGAATTATTCACGTTTCGTCGAAGTACAGTAGGAAATAAACAATTACCGCTGTTCTTTATTGCGAAAAAGCCGTTTGTGAGAATGATACAAACATCTTTCCTTGCTATCTCCTGAATTAGAAGGCTTATTGCTTGTTTGGTTTAATTAATTAATAGAATGTGAAGCAATTGGTATAAAGAATGCTTTTTCCAAACTTTCTATAAAAGAAAGTTTCCTATCAAGACACTGTTTTTGTTCAGTTACTTTATTTATGACTGAAGGTTTCTAAAACTAAAGGCACTCGTCCGTGCTCTGCACTGCAATAAGAGCTCTGGCAACGTCGTTCTCTGTTCATTGGCTGACTGTGTTTTGTGACGTCAGATGCGCAGAACGAACCTAAACTCGGCTGCCGTCATAAATGACGCGAACTTTAGTAGCCGTATCGGATGGACCCCCTAGACGATTGGAAAACTGTGGCTCGGTCAGATGAGTTCCGATTTCAGATGGTAAGAGCTCGTAGTAGGATTCGAGTGTGGTACGAAGCAGTGAGCTGGTCTACAAGGCACTGTGCAAACTGGTGGTAGTTCCATAATGGTGTGGTGCCGGCCGCGGTGGCCGTGCGGTTCTAGGCGCTGCAGTCTGGAACCGCGGGACTGCTACGGTCGCAGGTTCGAATCCTGCCTCGGGCATGGATGTGTGTGATGTCCTTAGGTTAGTTAGGTTGAAGTAGTTCTAAGTTCTAGGGGACTGATGACCTAAGTTGTTAGGTCCCATAGTGCTCAGAGCAATTTGAACCATAATGGTGTGGGCTGTGTTTACATGGAATGGACTGGGTCCTCTGATCTAACTGAGCACATTATGTTTGGCTACTTGCAGACCATATGCACCTATTCGTGGAATTAATCTTCCCAAACAACGGTGGAAGTTCTATGGGGTTGGGTTGTGTAGCGAAGGAGACCAGTCAGCGAGGTCTATCGGTCTCATCGGATTAGGAAAGGGCAGGGAAGGAAGTCGGCCGTTCCCTTTCAAAGGAACCATCCCGGCATTTGCCTGGAGCGATTTAGGGAAATCACGGAAAACCTAAATCAAGACGGCCGGACGCGGGATTGAGAAGTTCTATGGATGAGACTGTTCCATGTCACTGGCCACAATTCTTCGAGACTGGTTTGAAGTATATTCTGGGCAATTAGAGCGAATAATTTGTCCACACACATGGCCCGACTTTAATTTCATCGAACATTTATGGGACGTAATTAAAAGTGAGTTGATGCACACAATCCTGCAACCGCAACACTTTCTCAACTATGGACGGCTATTGAGGCAACATGGCTGAATTTTTCTACAGGGGACTTCACTGCACTGAGACGAAGCGTACCTCTTGCATGGAAGGGACCAAACGCGAAGCGATTGTCAGATCCACACTTCCTGGCCACTTACTTTTAATGGTTCTTCTACGACTTTATAGTCGCAAGATCGTTAGGCGTGGCTCAAAGAGCATCCACTTCAACAATGAGGCCTCGGAATCGAAGAATAGGTTCCACCTGAACCTTTTAGCCGCAGCTGACGATTAGTGAGGTATCTCCCAGGGATCGCGGTCCACAGAAATGTCGGGGGACGTGAATCGATACCAAAAACATTAGCGAGGACTTGCTGAAACCCGCAGCGACATATGGGAGGCAGACCGGAAGAAAAATTCAAATTTGTGTGAAATATTACGGGAGTTAACTGCTAAGGTCATCAGTCCTGAAGCTTACACACTACATAACCTAAATTATCCTAAGGACAAACACACGCACACCCATGCCCGAGGGAGGACTCGAACCTGCGCCGGGATCAGCCGTACAGTCCATGACTGCAGCGTCCCAGACCGCTCGGCTAATCCCGCGCGGCAGTCCGGAAGACCACACCTCCCTCTCAGCAACAGCAGCGCCATCACGCTGAGGTCTGAATAGTGTTGAGCATGCAAGATCTTGGCACAAGTCGAGACCTGAGCTCCAGCAGCGAACATCATCGTCTAGGACTAACGTGTACAATAGTTAAAGTTTCAGATGGACTTGTTCTGTTGTTAGTCTTGGACCACGTACTTCAAGAGAACAGTTTGTTAATTGGTGCATCAGTTGCTGTTTTCCTAGCCCATAACAGTTGTAAGGTGTCTATTAATCTTATGACCAAGATGTGTGCCGGTGACAAGTAGACTTTCTGTTCATTAATGTAATAAAGTAACCTAATATTTCATATATTCTGGTTTGATGAACCTTCTCCCAGGACAATGAAAGGACCCGCAGTTGTAGCCGGACGAAAGTAATTTCGCCTGGTCACAACAATTAATAATAAATTGATTGGCGACTCCATGGAGTGTTCCGTGCACCACGACCAGATAATGAATATAACTGGAAGGAGAAACAGCATTGGTCGTATTTTTTTGTTTTATTATCCGCAAAATCGATTTTCGGTCACTTAGTGACCATCCTCAGTGCTGTAAAATACAATTAAAATTGGTAGGCACTGGTATCAACAAGCTATCGCTCAGCACTGAGGGTGGTCACTAAGTGACCGAAAATCGATTTTGCGGTTAATAAAACAAAAAAATACGACCAATGGTGTTTCTCCTTCCAATAATAATAATAAATTGATTTGGGCAATGTAGGATGTCTCCGGTCACGACTCACACAATTTCCTAGAGGTGGGAAGCCTTCCAGAGGGCTGGTTCAAAAATGGTTCAAATGACTCTGAGCACTATGGGACTTAGCAGCTGAGGTCATCAGTCCCCTAGAACTCAGAACTACTTAAACCTAACTAACCTAAGGACATCACACACAACCATGCCCGAGGCAGGATTCGAACCTGCGACCACAGCGGTAGCGCAATTCCACACAAGTGCCTAGAACCGCTCGGCCACTCGGGCCGCCTTCCAGAGGGCAAATCCCACTGTTGACCAGCTCTAATTTTGGGTCAGTCGGCATCAGTATAATACCCGTGAGCTCCATTTCATTAGTTCATCCAACCCGAGAAACTCCTGTCAACAATGGGGCCCTGGAGGCTCTGCAATGTCGCCGCCCCTTGTCCGACCATGTAGTTCCATCCCGCGGAGGTCTGGCGAGGAAGTCGCCTCTGGGGAGGAAGGGCTGAGTGAAAGACGGCGAGGCGCCAGCGCGTCGCCGGCGGCCCGGCGCCATTTCGCCGTTGTTGACCGAGGAAGCGCCTCGCAGGCGGCGACGACGACGGCGGCGGCGGCGGCGTCAAGTTGTTGTCATAATCGATTCCGCTTCCTCGCCGCCACTCGGCACGCAAGGAGGGCTACTTGAACCCTGCCAGCGGCGCGTCCCGTCTTGTGGCTGCTTTAAGCCCCGACAACTTCTCTCGGGGTTCTTAACAATCCGGTACTAATAGAGCCTCAAGTTACAAAGAGCCCACCGTACGCGTTAAGACGCAGCCCTGTTCAGAAAGACACGAAACTCGTGCTTCATCTGCTCAGTTTACAGGCAGGAAAAGTAAACTCCCAGCAGAGTTAACTTAACGTATAATGCCCCTGCACATCGGTAAGTTAAACCACTAGTTTGTTTTGTTAATAAAACCGTCTAGATCCTTTAACAAATTTCCTCATATATTACGCCGTTTCGGCTACTGTAATTATCAGAAATCTAAAAATTTTAACTTTCGAAACAAGGATCATTGTTAATATTAAAACTTACGACTAATCGGGGCATCAACTCTTGAGTTGTCGTCCCGATGAGGCACGGGTTTTATTATTGAGGATGGACCGTGTTTCGAAATGTCAAACTTTTCATATATGATGATGGCAGTAGCCGAAACGGTGTAATAAATAAAGAAATTTACTAACGGACGTACACGGTTTTATTCACAAGATATACAAAGTGATCGGTGATTTTGAGAATATATCTTGTGGAGAACACCGGTCTGGCCGGAAGTACTTTAAAATGAATACAAACGGTCTCGACCGCAAAAATATTTATTCTGTGGTAATTGGTTCTGGTTTGTGTTTGCCCATCTTCAGTCCCTCATACCGTGATGGTAGTTAGTGGCGGTGGACGGAGCGGTTTATAACTCAATGAACATCAACTGTTCTATCTATAATGATCGCAGACTCGTGCAGGGTATTTATTTCCTTTAATAATAAGAAAACTGACGTGATCGCACACCTAAAGGTTTCGGAAGCAAAGCTTTCGGTTAGAATAGAGTGGAATCGAAATAGCGAAACGTGTACAACTCATTGCCGAGAATGGCAGTAACAACTCAATCAACTACGACAACATTTTAAACGGAATTCCTAATAAACTAGTGAACCTGGCAATGCTTTGGCATTGCTAAATACATATGGGTAATGGCTCTATGCCTTAATTCCCTTCTCCACCTTCCTCTTCCCGTCACTACCACCTCGTCTTTCTGTCCATCTCCTCCTCCTCCACTCTCCATCTCCTCCTCCTCCACTCTCCATCTCCTCCTCCTCCTCCTCCTCCCTCTCTCTCCATCTCCTCCTCCTCCCTCTTTCTCCATCCTCTTCTCCTCCTCGCCATGTCCTCCTTCTCCCTATCTCTCCATCTCGTCCCTTCCTCTCTGCCCATCTTTTTCCACCTCTCTAAGTCCATTTTCTCCCACTCTCCTCTGTTATCTACTGCCCCCCTCTCTCTGATCTTGAGCCTTGGTCATGGTTATTGTAAATCAGATTCGGCAGTTGCATTCTATTTACAAGCTGATGAGCCATAAGTACAACTTTTCCGTTTTCTGTGAAAACTAACTGCGAGGAAGGAGAGAAACTGGTACATTTCTGTGTACACATTTTTTTTAAATATACATGTAATAAAAAACAAAATGTATGGGAGAAACAATTTCTCTAGTGGTTTAAATGCCGTACTATAGTAATTAAAACTGACTGAGAAATAGAATACAGAAAGGCATATATTTACAGGCACGCAAAACGCAGAATTTTCCAACCTATGACCATACCACTGATTGTTACTGTGTCTTGTAAAAATTTGCAGTAAACTGCTCAAGAACATTTCGAGATTTTTGTTAACAACATTTCCAGGTTATAAATTATATATAGATTTATATATTATATTTATTAAAAATACATACCATATGTCAGAACGAACATTTATTAGAGTAACTTGTAGAAATTGGACGTCAGTTGGTCAAGAACTTTTAGAGATTTGTGGTGTCACCGCCAGACACCACACTTGCTAGGTGGTAGATTTTAAATCAGCCAAGGTCCGTTAGTATACGTCGGACCCGCGTGTCGCCACTATCAGTGATTGCAGACCGAGTGCCGCCACACGGCAGGTCTAGTCTAGAGAGACTCCCTAGCACTCGCCCCAGTTGTACAGCCGACTTCGCTAGCGATGGTTCATTCATACGCCCTCATTTGCAGAGATGACAGTTTAGCATAGCCTTCAGCTACGTCATTTGCTACGACCTAGCAAGGCGCCATATTCTTCAAGAATGTATTCTGAACAGATAATATTGTGAATCATGTACCGTCAAGAGCGACGTTCACCATTAATGGATTAAAGTTAAGTATGAAACTAATTACGTCCGCTTTCTGAATTCTAATGCCTTATCATGTTTCAGACCTCACGTCAGTATAGTTCTTCCCTCCTCAGTCCAGCCTGCGTGAGCTAAAACGCTTGCATTTCGGCCTCCACTAGTAACACGGTGTTGGCTCTTCTGCCAACACAACAAGATTTCCCCTTTCTGCATTAAATATGTAGTTATGCACTATAAGATGACGCTCCAGCAGGTACGTACAAACACGCGCATGTTCCAATGCAACGTCGCGTCTACATTTCAAAGCAATTGGTGAAGAACTTTCGGAGATTTAATATTTTGAACATACGAATATTTATATTTTTGTTTATACACTCCTGGAAATTGAAATAAGAACACCGTGAATTCATTGTCCCAGGAAGGGGAAACTTTATTGACACATTCCTGGGGTCAGATACATCACATGATCACACTGACAGAACCACAGGCACATAGACACAGGCAACAGAGAATGCACAATGTCGGCACTAGTACAGTGTATATCCACCTTTCGCAGCAATGCAGGCTGCTATTCTCCCATGGAGACGATCGTAGAGATGCTGGATGTAGTCCTGTGGAACGGCTTGCCATGCCATTTCCACCTGGCGCCTCAGTTGGACCAGCGTTCGTGCTGTACGTGCAGACCGCGTGAGACGACGCTTCATCCAGTCCCAAACATGCTCAATGTGGGACAGATCCGGAGATCTTGCTGGCCAGGGTAGTTGACTTACACCTTCTAGAGCACGTTGGGTGGCACGGGATACATGCGGACGTGCATTGTCCTGTTGGAACAGCAAGTTCCCTTGCCGGTCTAGGAATGGTAGAACGATGGGTTCGATGACGGTTTGGATGTACCGTGCACTATTCAGTGTCCCCTCGACGATCACCAGTGGTGTACGGCCAGTGTAGGAGATCGCTCCCCACACCATGATGCCGGGTGTTGGCCCTGTGTGCTTCGGTTGTATGCAGTCCTGATTGTGGCGCTCACCTGCACGGCGCCAAACACGCATCATTGGCACCAAGGCAGAAGCGACTCTCATCGCTGAAGACGACACGTCTCCATTCGTCCCTCCATTCACGCCTGTCGCGACACCACTGGAGGCGGGCTGCACGATGTTGGGGCGTGAGCGGAAGACGGCCTAACGGTGTGCGGGACCGTAGCCCAGCTTCATGGAGACGGTTGCGAATGGTCCTCGCCGATACCCCAGGAGCAACAGTGTCCCTAATTTACTGGGAAGTGGCGGTGCGGTCCCCTACGGCACTGCGTAGGATCCTACGGTCTTGGCGTGCATCCGTGCGTCGCTGCGGTCCGGTCCCAGGTCGACGGGCACGTGCACCTTCCGCCGACCACTGGCAACAACATCGATGTACTGTGGAGACCTCACGCCCCACGTGTTGAGCAATTCGGCGGTACGTCCACCCGGCCTCCCGCATGCCCACTATACGCCCTCGCTCAAAGTCCGTCAACTGCACATACGGTTCACGTCCACGCTGTCTCGGCATGCTACCAGTGTTAACGACTGCGATGGAGCTCCGTATGCCACGGCAAACTGGCTGACACTGACGGCGGCGGTGCACAAATGCTGCGCAGCTAGCGCCATTCGACGGCCAACACCGCGGTTCCTGGTGTGTCCGCTGTGCCGTGCGTGTGATCATTGCCTGTACAGCCCTCTCGCAGTGTCCGGAGCAAGTATGGTGGGTCTGACACACCGGTGTCAATGTGTTCTTTTTTCCATTTCCAGGAGTTTATATTATGTCTCAACCTTTTTTGGGTCAAACCGACGTATGCAATAGTGGGTGTACAACCTATTACAGTAAGAATGTGAACCGAAGGTAGGAAATACATATTCACTGTGTACCACAACACACCGCACACCGTACATATCGTACACTGCATAACAATAACGTGGCTCATCTTACTTTTTCAAACTGAGGACCGCCAGTTTCAATGCATGCATGACAACGGCGCATGAAGCTTTGCCTCACTCTCTCAAAGATCCCTTGTACTAGATTCAAAGTTTTCACTCTACAGCGGAGTGTGCGCTGATATGAAACTTCCTGGCAGATTAAAACTGTGTGCCGGACCGAGACTCGAACTCGGGACCTTTTCCTTTCGCGAGCAACTGCTCTACCGGTTGAGCTACCGAAGCATGACTCACGCCCCGTCCTCACAGCTTTAATTCCGCCAGTACCTCGTCTCCTACCTCCCAAACTTAACAGAACTCTCCTGCGAACCTGCAGAACTAGCATTCCTGGAACAAAGAAAATTGTGGAGACATGGCTTAGCCACAGCCTGGGGTATGTTTCTAGAATGAGGTTCGCAGGAGAGCTTCTGTGAAATTTGTAAGGTAGGTGACGAGGTACTGGTGGAATTAAAGCTGTGAGGACGGGTCGTGAGTCGTGCTTGGGTAGCGAAATCGGTAGAGCACTTGCCCGCGAAAGGCAAAGGTCCCGAGTTCAAGTCTCGGTCAAGCACACTGTTTTAATCTGCCAGGAAGTTTCATCTTTTGTGACTGTTTGACCCGAAGACGGCAGCTTAGACCCTAGCAAGCATGTCTTCATTCGTCTTTAAGTAAGTTTCACACACCAGCGACTTTACGTAACCAGAGAGGAGAATGTCAGGCTATCGCACTGGCCACGGGACAGCACCTTCCCTCATAATCTAACTTTGAGGGTACTTTTTGTTCAGGTGCTTGCGGATATCAACATCGAAGTGGGTGGTGCACCGTCATGTGGCAAGCACATTATTTTGTGGACAGCAAGGAGTGCAGTCTCGAAGAACTGTGGCAGCACAGCTTGCAGGTAACGTGGACTAGTCAAACGAGAATGCAGCAGATAAGGTCCCGTTAGACGGTCTTGGACAGTGCCCGCCCATACGGTGATAGAAAACCGTTGTTGGTGGTCATCGAAGTGTGTGGAAATTTTTTGGAAATTTGAGGTAAGTTCCTTTAGGACCAAACTGCTGAGGTCATTGGCCTCTAGGCTTACACACTACTTAGTCAGACTTAAACTAACGCTAAGGACGACACACACACTCATGCCCGTGGAAGGACTCGAACCTCCGACAGAGGGTGGCTCTGAGCACTATGGGACTTAACTGCTGTGGTCATCAGTCCCCTAGAACTTAGAACTACTTAAGCCTAACTAACCTAAGGACAGCACACGCATCCATGCCCGAAGCGGTATTCGAACCTGCGACCGTAGCGGTCGCGCGGTTCCAGATTGTAGCGCCTAGAACCGCCGGCGTCCGACAGAGGGTGTCTCACGAACCATGGCATGGCCCCTGAGGCCTCACGGCTACCCCGCGCGGAGATGTGTGTGGCGTGGGGATTGTTCTCACTCCAGACATCGCTGTTATGGATGTTGAAAGTACCATCACGGGTGAATGTGGATTCATCCAGGAACAATACAAACTGTGCGAAGTTCGGCACTACAGCACTGCGGTTGATAATCCATTGACGGAAGTTAACGTGGGGCTCAAAATACTTTGGTACCAGTGCTCGCACACCTTGTTTATGATAGGGGTGAAATACCTGTTCCACCAATACTCTCCACACAGAATCCTTGACGTGTGCGTTTCACGGCCAAGTTGATGGATACTTGTTGCTGGATGGTCGGCCGCACGATTCAACACCGTCTCCTCAAAGTCTAGTGTTCGCACATGTTTTTGATGGGAACCTGGACAGTTCTCTGTCGTGTGAATGGCCCCGTTTCTCGTAAGTCGGTATCCGCAGAGATTAACATCTTCCAGGTAGGATGGCGTGTGTTGGGAAAGCGTTCTCTGTACATTCAAGCTACTTTACGGGTCGTACGTCCTGCCGCTCCGTACAGTGCATTAAGTGCATATCTGCCAACTCTCGTAACATCTCGTCTTCCAGTACCTTTCATGTATTGTACACTGTAACACAGCAGGAATAGTGGTGTATGTGCGGCATAGATTAATGTACCGGTGTGATGCTTGCGGTCATCACATCACGCACGTGCTAAGAGCCACGTTACGCACGTGCTAAGAGCTACGTTGTGTACAGTATGTCTGTTCATGCTGTTTATCACACGCTACACACGCTACCTGTTCCAGAGTACAAGAGACACAGGGTCTTCGCAAGAGTGCTGTAGAACTGCATGCGCCGTTGCAGTACATGCATTACGGCTGGCGGTATTCGCTTTGAACGATTGCTCTGAGCTACGTCGGTGCTATGCAGTGTGTGCCCACAACACAATAAATTACATTCCCGATCATATGTTCCCTGTCTCAAAATCACCGGTTGCGGAACCACTATCAACTGTTTCAATTTGACCCCAAAGGTTTGAGACAACCTGTATGATGATTAAATTTGGTACTGATCATTCACGTAATGGAATATTAACACAAGCTAAATATTTCAGTTGTTTGAAAATGAACTTATAATATTTTAATAGTTCAGTTGACTGTTCAGGTGCAAAAACTTTCGCTGCTGTATCAACTGATTACGTTGTCTTAGTGTAAATACGAGTAGATAGTATTCTCATATAAATGTATCTCTGTCCTTATTGTATCAGTGAAAAAAGTGTGTATGTGTAAGCAATCTTTAATGTGCAAAAGAAGAATATCTGTAAACAAACCATAAATTAAAAGAAAACTTTGAAAAAATTATTAGAAGTAAACACAGAAAACAATTGTTAACGAAAAGAAATAATTATCATCAATAAACTAAAAGTTATTTTATTTTATCAATGTTATTATGTACAAAAGAACCTGAGACTCTCTTTACAGATTACGCGCTGACGAGGCTCATGCAGATGACCTACAGATAGAGGAGGTTGAAAATTATTCTTAAAAATCCAGAAGTTTATTCGTTATTATTTATAAAAAATTCTTATGCCAAACTAATCCTCTCACTATAGTGAACAGATGTCAAATTACAAGGCTCATGTAAATCAAATAGAGAAAAAAAGATGAGGGGCGACGGTGTTTTCCACCATTTTAACGTTTTTCCGTTGGATCAAAGAAAAGTATGGGGAGGGTGGGGGTGACCTTCATTTTCGTGCCAAATTTTTGTCTCACCATTTCTCAAGATAGGTGGGTAAGGTTTTAAAATACATCCTGACATTGACTCTACCACATCCTGCTGCCTCCTGATGACCGGATACTGTGTTCGATTCCTGGCCGTGGCTGGGATTTTCTCCGCCCAGGGAATAGGTCTTTGTGATGCCCTAATCATTTGATCATCATTCGGGAAAATGGCAAGACTGGACAGCGAAAAGTATGGAATTTGTACGGGCACTGATAACCACGCTGTTTAGCGCCCCACAAACCAAAATAGTAATAATAATAATCATCATCATCTGTACCACATACAATTTCCTCTGGTGCGTGGGCAGGGCAGGGAGGTGACCTTAAATATACCTAGTGCAATTGCCTCAGATGTAACATGATACCCTGGAAGTTATTACTTACCTTGACGAAAGAGTCCCTTTAAACCTAGTACTGGTACCGTCTCTCTACTAACAAAGAAGTCGGTACTGCCTGGGCAAGGCATCAGTTATAAATTTATCATCATCATCGTCATCATCATCATGTGAAAGCTGATTTCACATTTCCCTGAAAGATTACCTCCTTCTCAACCCCCATATACAACCATGAAATAGCCTCCTCACCCCAACTTACAGGAAACCGAACGATCGCTCGGTCTTGCATGATCGTGCAGCCACGTCACGTACCTGGGTACGACAGATGGTCTTATTAGCAGCAAGATAACGTCTAGAGCACAAAAGGCCATCAGGACGATCATTGTGGGGGCTTCCCTTGACGTTGCAGCAGAGAGAAGTTCGCCAGCACAGGGGCGCCCATCGACAAAAGTGGTCCGTGGTGCACTCAGGCTTGCTATTGACTGTGGCGAACCCGTCTGTACATCGGACCTAGCAAACGCTACAACCCTCCCCTATTTCCTCCGCTGACAGGGACGAAACGTGGCGTTTCAACCAAAAATTCATGCAACCAACGCCCGATAGCCAGGAATATTTTAATACGCATATTTTCGAACTGTTCACGAGTTTACTTTTAAGTACCATTCTTGCAGTTCAACTATTCACAGAAGTTAGTTACTTGAGCAGAAAGCTTTCATGGAATTACATCAAGTTTGCGACTATCGATGACTGGGAAGTGACATAAAATACATTTTATTGTGTTTGAAAAATATATTTTTATTTAAAAACATTAACAGCAGAGGTCCCGAGTTCGAGTCTCGGTCGGGCACACAATTTTAATCTGCCAGGAAGTTTCATATCAGCGCACACTCCGCTGCAGAGTGAAAATCTCATTCAGCAGAGGTATTACTAGATCATCTAACTTCGCTAAATATATGTCCCACTCCTGAAGTACCGTTTTAGCAAAAAGTTCCACATATCCACTGATTAAAGCAGAAAAGAACCTAATTTTTCTAAGGCTTATAAAAGTGAAGTGGAACACTACTGTAAAGCATATTTCGTCGCTTCTACCTCAGTCATATCATAGAAACACCTAGAAATTTTACCTGCTCTAATGTTACATTAATAATGCCAGTTTTCTACAGTTTATCGGCAAAACTATGTGAATCTGACAAGCATAAAGTGGTGTCATGATACTGAAGACTAAGTTGACAAATAAAAATAAAATACAGCAAACGCACACTACGACATCAAGACAGGCCTGTTTTTCAATGGATTGTGGGAATCACAGTCTTATCTTACTACTGCAGCGCGCTTAACAACACACGCTATTTATGGGATAATTGGCGATTCCATGGTTCATATTGGCATAAGCGAGTATTATAAGAAAGTAACAGAATTTAATTTAGTTGTATCATCTCTTATTCCTTTTGATGCTTACGAGAAGATTTAAGTTAACTAAGTGATAGTCTGGGTAGTAACAGGCTATCGTCCTATTATTCTTCGTTTGAATATTATTGTATCATTTAGTTTGTGCCACTAAACAAGTTACAGATAAGAAAATTGTGTTTGATTCTATCGTATGTTCTTTTGTATTGATCGCCTGGTGTGATGCATTTCAGCGTTATTTCTTTGGTCTTTGGTCTTAAAGTTTTATTTTGGAGTTCTACTTAATTCAGCTAAAAAGTAAGTTAGTGAATGTGTTAGTGTGCTGCATATTGTAAGTCCTCCTCGTGGAACACTGGTTATACTGTGTACAGAAATTTCTTGCAGTGATTTAGAGCCTTGCAATGAAGTGTATGATTTATTACAAATGTCATCTTGAACTTACTATTCATTACTGTTACTTATATTTTTTTCTATTTAATATTTCAATTTTAAGTGAATTTTGAATTAATTCTTTATGGGACAAAGTAGTTCTTGCTTACAGTGTCTCATGGAAAGAAACAAATTTAAATGAAAAGGGACGAAAGAAATAAAATCTATTATTTACAAAGGCTTCCGCCATTTGCCGATAGGTGCCGACAACGGTAAGTAGCGGTCGAAAGAGACAAATCGCAGACGTCAGGCAGTTAGCTTGGACCTCGGTCAACACAACCTCATTCAAACAATAGTCGATTTGTGTCTGCAGCATAAAGTTGTTCTTGATTGAAAATGTCACTTTACGAGCCTAATTCTCATCATTTGCGGGAGGTGTTACTGTTTTGTTTCAGTATGAAGAAACCAGCGGCTGAGTCTCAACGAATGCTCTGACGTAAGTATGCCAAGGACGCAATTAATGGAAGAACGGTGACTTTAACGTCGTAGACCAGCATAGTGGTGGAATAGAATGTTTTCCAAGATGCAGAATTGGAGACATTGCTGAGTGGAGACTCGCGTCAAACTCAAGAAGAATTGGCACGATTAGTGAGAGTGACACAACAAGCCATTTCAAAACGTCTCAATGCTATGGACATGATTCAGAAAGAAGTAACTTGGGTCCCGTTGAGCTGAAACGAAGAGACGTTGAGCCACGTTTGTGTGTTTGTGAACAGTTGCTTCAGAGGCAAAAATGGAAGGGATTTCTGCATCGCATTGTGACTGGGGACGAAAAATGGGTTCATTACGATAACTGTAAACGCAAAAAATCACGGGGATATCCCGGCCATGTTTCCACGTCGACGGCCAAACCGAATAGTCACGGCTCCGAGATCATGCTCTGCATCTCGTGGGACTAGCTCGGCGTCGTGTTATATGAGCCGTTAAAACCAAGTGAAACAATCACAGATGCTCGTTATAGAAAGCAATTAATGCGTTTGAGCAGGGCATTAAAAGACAAACGGCCGCTATACAGCGAGAGGCACGATAAAGTGATTTTGCAGCACGACAACGCTCTACCCCACGTTCCAAAGAAATCAAAACGTAACAGGAAACGTGAAAATGGGAAGTCCTGCCCCACCCGCCGAATTCTCCAGACATTGCTCCCTCTCGGTCTCACATGTTTAGATCAATGGCACATGGCCTGGCTGACCAATACTTCCGATCTCATGAAGAATTCACAGATTGGGTCGATTCGTGGATCGCTTCAAAATATGAACAATTTTTTCGACGCGGGATTCGTACACTGCGTGAAAGATGGGAGAAAAAAGTAGCCAGCGATGGAAAATACTTTTAATGATATACGAGGGCAGTTCAATAAGTAATGCAACACATTTTTTTTCTGAAACAGGGGTTGTTTTATTCAGCATTGAAATACACCAGGTTACTCCCCAATCTTTTAGCTACACAACACTATTTTTCAACGTAATCTACATTCAATGCTACGGCCTTACGCCACCTTGAAATGAGGGCCTGTATGCCTGCACGGTACCATTCCACTGGTCGATGTCGGAGCCAACGTCGTACTGCATCAATAACTTCTTCATCATCCGCGTAGTGCCTCCCACGGATTGCGTCCTTCATTGGGCCAAACATATGGAAATCCGACGGTGCGAGATCGGGGCTGTAGGGTGCATGAGGAAGAACAGTCCACTGAAGTTTTGTGAGCTCCTCTCGGGTGCGAAGACTTGTGTGAGGTCTTGCGTTGTCATGAAGAAGGAGAAGTTCGTTCAGATTTTTGTGCCTACGAACACGCTGAAGTCGTTTCTTCAATTTCTGAAGAGTAGCACAATACAGTTCAGAGTTGATCGTTTGACCATGGGGAAGGACATCGAACAGAATAACCCCTTCAGCGTCCCAGAAGACTGTACCCATGACTTTACCGGCTGAGGGTATGGCTTTAAACTTTTTCTTGGTAGGGGAGTGGGTGTGGCGCCACTCCATTGATTGCCGTTTTGTTTCAGGTTCGAAGTGATGAACCCATGTTTCATCGCCTGTAACAATCTTTGACAAGAAATTGTCACCCTCAGCCACATGACGAGCAAGCAATTCCGCACAGATGGTTCTCCTTTGCTCTTTATGGTGTTCGGTTAGACAACGAGGGACCAGCGGGAACAAACCTTTGAATATCCCAACTGGTGAACAATTGTGACAGCACTACCAACAGAGATGTCAAGTTGAGCACTGCGTTGTTTGATGGTGATCCGTCGATCATCTCGAACGAGTGTGTTCGCACGCTCCGCCATTGCAGGAGTCACAGCTGTGCACGGCCGGCCCGCACGCGGAAGATCAGACAGTCTTGCTTGACCTTGCGGCGATGATGACACACGCTTTGCCCAACGACTCACCGTGCTTTTGACCACTGCCAGATCACCGTAGATATTCTGCAAGCGCCTATTAATATCTGAGATGTCCTGGTTTTCCGCCAAAAGAAACTCGATCACTGCCCTTTGTTTGCAACGCACATCCGTTACAGACGCCATTTTAACAGCTCCGTACAGCGCTGCCACCTGTCGGAAGTCAATGAAACTATACGAGACGAAGCGGGAATGTTTTAAAATATTCCACAAGAAATTTCCGGTGTTTTCAACCAAAATTGGCCGAGAAAAAAAATGTGTTGCATTACTTATTGAACAGCCCTCGTATGTGTAGCCAATTTGCTTCATTAAGGCCTCAAATCTTGGGGAAAAAACGGCGGAAGCAAAGTTTTACACCTTGTGTATATTTTAGAAATCAGAAGGCGAGCTAAGCTGCATTCCTCTTTCTCTCGTAGAATTACCAAAGATTCAAGATACGTCATTATCTTCAAACAGACCTCTTACTTTTTGCATGCCACATCTTGCAAATAGTAGATACAGAGGAAAAGTAACTTCCTTCTTCCTAGATTACTGAAACGCGGTCGACATTGCAACACGGTTTCGGCCAATTAGGCTCGGTACGAACATACACAGAGTACCTTGTTAAATACGTGACTGCGGGGGAACGTTTAAGAAAACCAACATATGGTGCGTACCAAGAAAATGTAAAAGATCGTTAACATCCTCAATATGCATAACTGATTAATCGGACAGGGTCAGTAGTACATGTCTGTTAACGATTCTGTTCTCCACTCGGAAACAGACTCTCTGGATTGTCGTAAGAAAATATAGAAGATTTAATATGGGGAAGTCTTTTTGACTGCAGCTAAATGCATGGCAATACACACAAATTACGGAAACTACCTGCCAGTTGTAAACATCTGGAGACCGTAGTAATGTCTCATCAGCTGAGAGTGACAATACAAGATTTTCAAATGTTATTCTAAATTCAGCCTTCCCATTCTTATTCGAATACTCACCCCTTATCTGAAGTATAGTTTCAACAGCATCCTGATGTACAGTAACTGCTGATCCAATACTTTTTCAAACGACTTTCTAAGTTGCAGCTGCAGTAAAATTTTAAAGTTCAGAAACAGTGAAGTTATAAGCCGTTGAATGTGAATACTTGTTTTCAGTGCAGATGAATGGCGCGAGTGCCACCTCTACGACCGCCGTGGTGCCCTCCGCCCCCAGTAGAGAGAGGCGTCGCCTGCAGCTCTCCGCATACGTGGCTGCCGCTGTTGCTGGGCCGAACGGCTGGGCGGAAGAGTTCTGGAGCTGCCAGGGCTACCGCCCCAGCAAGAAGTGAAACTGTCTAGCGAGGAAGAGGAAACAAATATCCGGCTTCAAACTTTTGGAAACAGTGATAGATAAATCCGTTACATGTGACACGAATGTAGTTTCAAAATAGCATAGGGAAGAGAGCTACTAAGTATTTCCATGGCCTAATACGGAACAGCCGGCGGCGGCGGCCGAGCGGTTCTACGCGCTTCAGTCGGGAACCGCGCCACTGCTACGGTCGCAGGTTCCAATCATGCCTGGCATGGATGTGTGTGATGTCCTTAGGTTAGTTAGGTTTAAGTAGTTCTAAGTTCTAGGGGACTGATGACCTCAGATGGTAAGTCCCATAGTGCTCAGAGCCATTTGAACCATTTCAGCCTAATACGGAACACTAGAAGTCGGCAGAAGCCAACTAAAGACTACTTCACAGTGTTACAGAGGACGCAGTTCCTTATGGAGCGGACAAGTGGCCTCAAATAACGACGGTTAGGGAGAAAAATTGAACAGTAGAAATGGTAACGATGCGGAATAGTACACGAAATGATATTTGGAAGCGAATACAGATAAAGTGCTCCATAAAGATACTTAGGAGTATTAAGCCATTTAGTGGACGTACAGACAACGCCCAACAGTATGTGTCCAAGGAATGTTTTTAACTGGGAGCCACCAGGAAGAAGACTGAGAAAAGGCCAGTGCTATGACGGCAATAAGAAACACAGAAGCAATAGAAGACTAAAAACTAGGACCGAATGAGTGGAAAGGAAGCAGCCTATGGAGGTCGAAACGCCTAACTGCTAGGATGATACGCCGAAAAAGAAGAGAACAAATTTTACGTTGCTCAACTTCGACTTACTTTGTATTCTAATCGTGCAGCAGGAAAAATGATAACTTACAGGAAAAAGAGTGATTTTCTGAAATATTTATCACCAGTTTTTGTAACCAGTTCGTTGGTTTAATGTTTGTCTTTCATGACGCTACTCCCAACAAATAAAGGTATCTCACGCCTATTTTAACACAAACTGCTAAAGTTCTCTTTCAGATTACTTTTACTTGACAAGGGCTCCCTAGCACTTTTACCAATCGGTCATGTTAGACGATTTGACATTTAAACACAGTTAAAAAAAAAACGCTTCAAATATCTGGTCTGGTACCGAGTGCCGCGGGTTTTGAATCCTCGCCCGACGGCATTGCCCTGATTAGAGGTCTCTGCAGCCGTCACGCCGTTAGTTGTGGCTGCGCGCGTTCCTGGCTCACGTATATCGTGAGGGCACCACGGTGGAACACGTGGTCCAAGCAGCCAATAGCGACGTACCCTATCATGTATTTAAGCCCCTGCCTTTCGCTCAGCTAGCGCCACCCCTTCACTGTTGTGTCCCCCATACCCTCCACTCTACACCCTTCATCTCCTTTCCCAAGGTGGCTTCCATCAACTCCCCCTCCCGGATGATGCCCTCTCTCCCTCCATCTATCTTTCCTATCAACTCTGATCCCTACCCCCCCTTCCCTTCCTTCGTCCTTTCCCTGGGCTCCCTCTTCCCTCCCTTCCATCCTGTTTTCTCCCCACCAAACCTCTCCCTACCCCCCCGGAGAACTTTTGTATTTCCCTCCTCTGCCTTCACCACTCCCTGTCGCGTCTGCTCAGCACCCCCCACCCCTCTTACGGGTCCTCATCCTCCATCGGCTCCTTTCCTGCCTCCCCAACCCCTTCGCTTTTCCTCTCCTTCCCCCCCCCTTTTTATTTTCCCATCATCTGTCCAGTTTAGCGCAGTGTTCCAGTGACTGTTCAGTGTTGTTCGTCTTTCTCGTGTTGCGAACAGAAACCATGTTCTCGCTAGGTGTGAATTTTATGTCTTTTGCGAACAGAAACCAGACTGTCGCCGTGTTTTTTAAATTGTATGTCTATTGTTTTAACTGTCTGCTTTATGTATTTTATTAGCATCATCATCCCTCTGTCCTTTGTTTTAAGTTCAACGATTCTTTTTCGCTATGTTACTCTTTAAGTCTCCGATTTTATCGCCTGTTTTTATTATTTATTCTCTTCCTCTTTTTAATAGAGTCTGTCGGCTGAAGAGCGGCATACTAAGCTACTGCCAGCCCGCCCCCTTCGGGGGGAAATTGAAATTCAACAAAGAAAAAAAAAAGCTTACCTAGCCATGCTCGAGGGTTGGATTCCCTCACTTCCTGATCGAGGACACACACTGCCTGGGCTACACTCAGGGTGTATTTTCGACGTGTAAGAGCCCCAACCGTTCCTGTCGTGTTGTCGCCCGTCTGCACGCCGTCTCTGCTGCCCGCCGTCGGGTCCTGGCCGCCGCCGCCGCCGCCACCGCCACCACCACCGCCTGGTCGCCGCCTCCAGGTGCTCGCTGCCGCCGCCGCCTGGTCGCCGTTCCTCGGTGCTCGCTGGTGCTGCTCCTGCCGCCACCGCCGCCGCCGCCGCCGCTGCCGTCGCCGTCGTCGTCTGCCGGTGCTAGCCGCCGCCCTGTTCTCGTCGCTGCCCCCCGTTGTAGTTCCTTTTGTACTTCGGCGACTCCTGTCGCCCGTGGGCACTGCCTGCAACCATGGACAACCTCAATACCACCATCATCTACACCACACCGCCACCTGCCCCTACTGTAACATCGTGGATTGCTTCCTCTGGTATTAACCCGTCTCATCCACCTCCCCTACTCCCAGTCTCCTCCCCTTCTATCCCCTCCTCATCAATGTATCCCCACCTGTATGTCACTCCTTCCCCTGCCCCGGCCACTGCACTGCTCCTGCCCCCCCCCCACTCCTGTCGCCAGCCGAGACGACTTTCCCACCTCCCCACCCTTCCCCCTGCCACTACCCCTGCTTCCCCTGCCCGAGACACTGCCCGCCGCACCACAGTCGCCACTTTAGAGCGCCCTAACCTCTTACCCGGTGCCACTTCCTCACGGGAGGGCCCTGCCTCCCTCCACCTCCCCATCCATCCAGTCCTTCATCCCTTCTCCCAGGCAACACCCACCAAAAAATCTTCCAAATGCCCCAGTGGCGACCTATCTCTACCCCCTCATCCAAAAAACCACTGCCCTCCCCACCTCTCTCTGACTCCACCATGGATACCATCCCACCTCCCTCCTCTCCAGCCTCCTCCCTGTATACCTTTGTCCAAACCAACCGCGATCCAAAATTCCTGGATGCCCGCACCATCACCCTTGAAATCTGGAAGTACATCCCCAGTGCACCCATCACCCAACTTATCCCTTGCAGAGAGTCTGTTCTCATCAAGTGTCCCTCTCCCTCTTTCCATACTGATCTCCTCTGGCGCCTTCCCTGCATCACCTTTGGCCACCATGCATCCCTCACCCCTTTCCTTACATCTTCCTCTCCTCATCAGCTCCAACCCCCTAGTCATCTGCCCACCCACACCGCCCTGTGATCACAGAGGCTGAGGTGTTGGTGGAACTGAACGCCCACCCCGCCCTGGAAATCCGCTCGGCCCGCCATAGTCACAACTCCTCTGGCCCTACTTTCCTCATTCATATATTTACAGTGCCTCCTCCATCAACCACCTCCTCATGCAGGGTGCCCTGATTTTCAACCGCCGCCACCCTGTTGACCTGTCCTGTTCCCCTCCTGAGTGCTACTGCTGCGAGTGCTGTCTCCTGTACAATGACCACCTCACCCAAAACCTGTAGCAACCCCCCCCACCTGCCCTGATTGTAAAGCCTCCCACTTCCTTAAACAGTGTCCCAACCTCGCCTTCCCTCCTTCCTGCAACACCTGATATGAACCTCAGCCCACATATTCCTCCAAATGCAAAGACAAACCCCCTCCCACCAACTCTGAGCTCACTGTCCCCATTCGCCCCATCGACCCACCCATCCACCCTAACAATTCCCTTCCCCTACAGCAGAAGACATCATCTGGTTCCTCACCATCATCCTGTAGAGCAGCCATCCCACACACTCCAGCAGGTTTCCCCTGCCACCCACCTCACTTTCCACTTAAATACCTATGCCACCTACTCCCACAACCAGGCCCACGTTAATTCACCCGCCCCGACCCCCTCATTTAAGCCCCTCTCTCCCCTTCCCGCATCCTTCCCACCTCCAACCTACTGGGGCATTAACAGTATTGTCTCCTCTATCTCAACATCCGCTCCCTCCCTGCAAACAAATACCTCTTTATGCATACCTTATCCCAGCATCAGGTTGACTCCTTCATCCTTAATGAAACCGTCCTCCAACCCCACCATGTTGTCCATACCTCCTCCTATCTGCTTCTTCACACTGACAATCCCCTTCCCCCAGCCAGAGGCAGGGTCGCTATAGGCCACCTCAAGCATCTCCCAGTCCAGCCACAACCCCTCCTCAATGAACCTACTGAACACCTTCTTCTCAGCCTATTTTTTCCCTCCATCACCTGTGCCACTATCTATATCCACCTAGCAGCTCCTCTCCCCTTCGACTTCATTTCCCATGTTGACATTACCTTCTCCACCTATGTGATCGCCACTGACCTCAACATCCACAGCCGTGACCCTGCCACCCTTCAGTGGTGGCATCAGTTCCTTGCCACCCTCCATGGTGACCTTATTCCTCTCCCACAGCACACCCATCCTGAAAATAACTCCACCCCCAATGTTATCCTTGCTTCCCCCAACCTCCTTTGTTGCATCGCCATTGACAGCCTCGATCCCATTGGTAGTGACCATCTCCCTGTCCTTCTCACCATCTCCTCTACGAGTCCCACCCCAGCAGCCACCTGCCCAGCAGCCCCTCCAAAGCCTGTCCATGACTACGACTGTGCTGATTGGGATGCCTACTGAGTCTCGATTGCCTTACAGGTCGAAAGCCACCCCCTCACCTTTCACCACCCTGCTGACATCACCCATCCCTCTTCCTTCCCGGAGGCTAACCATTTTGTTTCCCACCTCTCCGAGGTCTTCTCTGTTCCTGACGATTCCCATTTTGATTACTCCCTCTTCCCCACCATCCGTGACCCCACTGGCACCTCTGTCCCCTAACTCACCCCTAGCCTCCAGTACTTGGATCGGTTAGCCCCCTCAGACATCAACACTCCCATCACTGCACAAGACATCACACTCGTCCTCTGCTCCAAACACAACACCACCCCTAGTCACGATGGCGTCACCTACCGCCACCTCAAGGAATCCCCCCCCCACCCATCCTTCCTGACTGTCCTCCTCTCCACTTGCTTTTACCCCGACCTGTGGCAGACTTCTCATGTCCTGCCATTCCCTAAACCTAACAAACCGCCCTGTGATACCTCTTCCTATCGTCCCATCTGCCTCACCTCTGTGTTCAGTAATGTTTTTGAGGCTATCCTCTCTCACTATATTCACCACCACCTTATCTGGCACCACCTCCTTCCCCTTACCCAATGTGACTTCTGGCCTTCCTTCTCTGCTGGCGACCAGATCCTTAAGCTTACCAATCTTCTTTCCCTCCAATTTAACTCCTGTCACTCCGCTATTTTTGTTTGACTTGATATCCAGAACGCCTATGACCGTGTCTGGCATCCCAGGCTCCTCTTCAAACTCCAGACCTATGCTCTCCCCATCAACTTCGTCTGTCTCGTTTCTTCCTTCCTCTCCCATCGTCCGTCCTATGTGACTATCCACAATTCCAACTCCCGTACCTTCTATCGCTCTGCCAGTGTGCCCCAAGGCTCTGTCCTTTCCCCTCTCCTCTATCTCCTGTACACTACTGATATGCCCAAACCTCCCCAACCTCTTCATCTTCTCCAGTTTGCTGATGACACCGCCTTCCTAGCCCTTTACACTACCCTTCAACAGTCCCGACGTACCCCCCAAACCCACCTTGACCAATTCACCGCTTGGTGCAACCAGTAGTTCCTCCGTATCAACCCATCCAAGACGCAGGCGATCATCATAGGCCGCACCACCCGTTCCTTCCGTCTCCATGATTTCTACCTCACCATTTATGGCCATCCTATCCACTTCACTCCTACTCTCAAATACCTTGGCCTAACCCTCAACGGCCACCTCACCTGGACTCCCCATCTCCTTACCATCCAAAACAAAGCTCACAACAGACTCTGATTACTGAAACTCCTGTCCGGCTGGCCACCCTCCTTCACACCTACAAATCCTTGACCCACCCCATCCTCTGTTATGCCAGCGTATCTTGGATTTCCGCCGCTCCCCAGTTCTATAAAGCCCTCCAAATCCTTGAATGCCATGCGCTCCGCCTCGCCTTCCACATCCACCCTCCGTCCCCCGCACACATCCTCTATGACCTCATCCCCTTCCCCCACCTACTCCTTTTCCTTGAACACGTCTGCACACTATATATTGTCTGCCACCTTGATCCCCCTCACCCCCTGGTGTCTCCCTTCCTCTCCACCCCCAACTTGTTGCCGTGCCTTTACTGCTGTGTCCCACCCTCTCTCCATCTCCACACCCTCCGCCTTCTTTCGCAATGCAGCTTCCACCATCTCCCTCCCAGGTGATGAGCTTCACTCTGATATCTACTCTTCCTACCAACTCTAACCCCATCTTCCTGCCTCCTCCTCAGGGCTCCCTCTCCTCCCCCTCCCTTCTCCTGAGTGGCTTCCCCCTCAAACTCCCCCCCTCTCTTGTGCTTCCTTTGAGTGTCTCTGCACTCCCTCCTGCCTTGTCTTCCCTCTTCATCTCCTACCCCACCAGTCCCCTTCCTCTTCATGTACCTGCTGAAGCCCCTACTCTCTTCATCCCGCTGCCTCCCCTGCTGCTGCTTGCTCTCCCCTCCTTTTCCATCCTCTCCGACCTCTTCCTTGGCAGGTCCCACCGGGCAGTTTTATTCTTCACCCTGTGTGCTCCAAGTGGGTCTTAAGAGTGTTGTTCTGGAGTGTTTTTAATACTGTGGCTGACTTTTAACCTGTGCATGTGCATACAGTTTCTTCTTTGTGTTTTAAGAATCGCCAACTGTGTTTTTTAACTTTATGGTGACTTTTTTAATTGTCCCCCATGAACGTCTCCCTGTCAGTGTATTTTTACCTCCATTATCTCCCCTTACTCTGTTCTATGTTCCCCTTTTTTATCGGCTTATATGTGTAGCATTTTATTCTTGTTTCAGTTGTCATGTCACTCGGCTGAAGAACGGCGGATTATGCCGCTGACAGCCCTCCCCTGCCCCCCAAAAAAAAGCTCACCTAGCCAATCTGATATTCACGTGAGTCTATCGACACCTCGCCTACAGACAGCGTGTTTACATTGTTTCCGTGTACGAGTGGACGTTGTGGACTTGTTAGATTCTCGCTTGTGAACTCGTTGCTTCTTGCGTGTTGTTGTTCGAAAGTTCTTGCTCGGTCGTCAGTCGTTGTTCGTGTCCGTCCTTTCCCGTTCGTTTGTTTGCAGACCGCTCCCGTTTGGTCCCGCCGCGCTTCGTTCTCGGCAACCCCACGATCGTGTCGGTCGCGGTTACAACAGGTGGAATGGTGGTGTAGGCTGATTTACACCCACATAAGTTGGAACTATTTATTCGTAAGGGTTTTATTCGTAAGAAATACTCTTAACAGAACTCACTAGACACAATTTCTTTAATACCACATACATTATCGCACTACGTCAGCGAGAGTAGTCTTCGAAATTTAATTGAGAACACTATCTTTTGTTCATTTTAAAGAAATGAGAAACTATAAAGGGAAACTGTATTTCCTTATATTATGTCCCTGCTGATACAGGAGTTGCAGAAACATGACACCCCGCATTCTTACATTCACAAGCTACATCCTGCCTTCACTCATTCTCAAGCTACACTGATTGTTCTTCGATGGGAGCTTGATTATTAAAAGGCACAATGAAAGCAAAGCGTTATCACAAGACTCATAGTTGTCGCCATTGTTGTTCAATCCATTTGCATTAGATCTACACGCAATGTTTCGCCCAAGTGTACCAGTGTCGCAGCATGCGAATGATTTGTGTATTTATACTCGTAGCGATAGTTTTATGGGTATCAGCAGCAGATGGATAACGCTGTGATGGTGTTCAGTGAAAGGATGAATGAGAACTGCCTAGATATATCACCTCAGAAATCAGCTGTGTGCCTATATGTGCCAATATAAAACTATAATAGTCTGTGCTGGAGCATTCAAATCGATTCCATCTGACGCTTTGTTGATGGAAGTTAATGAAATGCCACTAGAACCATGCAGGAAATACATCTCTGTCAAATTCCTCTTGAAACGTTTTCACTTCTTAAATTACAATTTATTAGCAAAGATTAGAGGCCCCAGTACAAAATACCATGCATGTATTGGATTAACATAAAATTACCACTCTTAATCTTACTTCGGTTCTTCGACTTTCCTTGAAATACATCATCACTTTCCAAAATATAAGCTGCCTCAACAAGCCCTGCGATAACAAGTTAGTGAAACTGAATATCAAGATTCTGCTGCCATTCGGCGAAGGCTCACTGAATGAGAACATTTTAGCTGATAACCTAGCAGCATGGTAATCGTCTAGATATATCCACACATACGCGTCTAAACAAGAAGACGTGCGTTTATAGACGGCTAGACTAACCGTAGAGGCAAGCTCAAGCTGCCGACAGTTGCGTACATTGGTGCAAATGGCTCTGAGCACTATGGGACTTAACATCTATGGTCATCAGTGCCCTAGAACTTAGAACTACTTAAACCTAACTAACCTAAGGACAGCACACAACACCCAGCCATCACGAGGCAGAGAAAATCTCTGACCCCGCCGGGAATCGAACCCGGGAACCCAGCGTGGGAAGCGAGAACGCTACCGCACGACCACGAGATGCGGGCGTTGCGTACATATTCACTGCCAAACTCATAGCGATTTAGAGGGTATTAAATATGCAAAAGTGCAAGAAGAAACAGTGATAATTTTATGGCAGACACGATCAGCCTTGATGCTGTTAAAATGCTACGACGTCAACAGTACCAAACATTGTATAGTATATCGGATTATAGAAGCAGTGCAGGAGCTTCCTCGCGTAAATAAGATGGCCATCATGTTATGCGTGAAAGAGTACAGAGGAATAAAAGGAAATGAAAAAGTAGATACTCCGACCAAGGAAGCTGTATACAATGGTTCAGTGAAATATAATAAAGTGCCACCCGTCGATATTTTTCACAACATGAGAGCTATAATCAGGGCCTTATGGAGTGAATACCTCCAACAGTCTTACGAAATTAAAGGGTACACTACGCCGCAGTGATACTTGGAACAAAAATATCAGATAGAACAGAAACTTTGTAGTGACAATGGCACGACTTTGCTGTAACCACGGGAGATTCCCGTAACATCTCTACGGCCTCTACATGGTCACATCTTCTTTATGTGAATGGGGCAGTGAGGAAGATATTGATCACATTTTCTTCGAAAACCACGAAACTAACTCTGGAAATATCTTGTCTGCAAACAGTAAATCCCTTTTAGCAACAGAAGACAAAAGTGTATAAACAACAGGCCAAATAAAAATATAAAAACACAGAACTTTTTTACACTGTAATGCGTTAATTTACTTATATCGTTTACATAACTTCATTTTAAATGTATGTCACAGATAATTGTTGGTTTTTATGGTCTGAGACTGACTGTAAGTTGATGCACAAAAGCCATTAGAAAACAGAGATGAAGTTAAAATAACCCATTCATAGAATTCTACTGCTATCTAATCCAGATTCTCCGCTTCCTTTCATGCTTTTTCTGTACCCTCATGACTTTCATTACGCATCGTTGCTGCCTAAGTATGCCTGCTCCTTTACTCTCTGATTTCTCCCATTTCGTTTCTTCCTCCTGGAATTCGACCTACTTCTCCGACAACTGCCAAATTCTCTTCTCTATCCTCTGCATACACCACCTCAATAATCACTTGCAGCTTTGCTCTGCTCCAACACCTTGCTGTTTCTGTCTCTAATCTCTCGACGAACCTGCCTAATGCGCTATGACATAAAGTAAATGAATCACTAATCCCTTTATGTACACAGTCAGTGTAGTAAGAAAGCGAAGACTGGCCGAAGACCACAAACCTGAAATAAAAACACAAATTTGAAAATGTGTCACACATCATCATTAATTATTACAAAAACTATCCCTATAATAATTGTATTTCCTGCTACGTTCTTCAACGTAGCAGTGTGTCCTATTCATCAAAATTTTCCCAAATTACTTAATAGCAAAAATTTCTGACTACTAGCCAGAAGAACCCACCATACCAATCACAATAAACCTGGAAGGGGAAAGCGAATTTCTAGCATTCCTCCCCCTCCTCACCCCCCCCCCCCCAGGGCTGATGAAGCATAGTGCATACTGTTCCCTGCCGGCCGCGGTGGCCGAGCGGTACTAGGCGCTTCAGTCAGGAACCGCGCGACTGCTACGGTCGCAGGTTCGAATCCTGCCTCGGGCATGGATGCGTGTGATGTCCTTAGGTTAGTAGTTCTAAGTTCTAGGGGACTGATGACCACAGAAGTTGAGTCCCATAGTGCTCGGAGCCATTTGAACCATTTTTCTTACAGTTCCCTGATCTCTGCAACTAGTGCTGCAGGGAGCCCTCATGAAACTGCCACATATGAGGAAACGATGCTATCTCCCTATCTCCTCTCTTGACAAACAGTGGATGATTATTGAAATGGCAATAACAAATGTGGTCACATTATCCACTAAATTAGAATCAATGATCCAGAAATATTAATTTATTTATAGAAATTGAAAAAAAACAGGGGCGCCACATGCGACTAATATGATTCAGTTGAAAAATTATATTGTACTCTCGAAATCAAGAAGTGATATAGCATCAGTAACGAGCAACAGGGAACCTACATTTTTCTGAAAATTGTGGAGGAGAGACCGAGGTGGTTATGCTTAAAGAAACAAATACGTTTAGCCCTCTCATGAGCCAAGAGACATTTTCCCTCTATGTATTAAATGAGTGATAACCCGACTTCAACAATTCCAGAAAAAAAAACGCCAAAAGATCACTAACTTCTTTACTAAGCTCTTTGGTCCAGACCAAAACATTACTGATAATCTAACCCCCATGTTACCGAACCTGATATCTAACTGTTTCACCCCTCGATGCTGACGCAAAACTCTGCATTCCACGCTGTTCTCAACACATCTGGTTCGATGATCACAACGCAGACGATGTAATGATGCAAGTTGGGCACTTGCTTCGTTTGCGAGTAAGATATACAGACAGGCTTTTATCTCAGTATGCCTTCGCAAGCCATCGACGCTGATGATCAAAGTTTGCTGCTCCATCCAGTGCAGGATGGAAGACTTCTACCTCGTAATAAGGCAAGGTACTGCTCAAAAAATCTTCCTTACTCGAAATGTGAGAGACTGCTCTCTACAAAACGGAATGTACTATAAGACTTCACAGAATAAGAGCTACTGCGCTTGACTTGCCACCTTAGTTTGGAGGGCAGCACCCTTTCTGCCCCAGTGACCAGATGCAGGGCAGTTACGAGATGCAGCGTTGAGCAGATGTGCACCGTAGCTCATCCCACCTGCTTCTCAGGCAAGTGTCGAGTTTCTTCCTCACAAGAATGCGATAAAAAAAGCCAAATATCTCTCCGGATTGTTCATTCCCTGTTACTAAAGAGAAGGCATTCTCTTGTGAGTCTGCAGAACATACGTAGCTTCACACCCCTGGACGTCTTCAGATACAGGTGGGTCCAGAATGCCTCAGTAAATCGCACGGCCAGATGTCGGACGCCTCACCGATCCATGTGCTGAGCCCGGAAGATGGCCAGACAAGAAGCACGTTGTAAATTCCTCTGTTTCCACCAGCGCAGGACAACAGAGCTTCTGACAAATGCTAGTCTGCTGCCTAGTATATCATATGCACTGATATTATACTAAATGCAAGAAGAAAGTAAGGAGGTGAAATAAACTGAAGAACTGACTACATATGAAGATAGTAATCACTCTTTTATGTTTGAAAATTGACCTAATATCAAACAAAAAAATGGATCAAATGGCTCTGAGCACTATGGGACTTAACATCTGAGGTCATCAGTCCCCTAAAACTTAGAACTACTTAAACCTAACTAACCTAAGGACATCACAGACATCCATGCCCGAGGCAGGATTCGAACCTGCGACCGTAGCAGCCGCACAGTTCCAGACTGAAGCGCCTAGAACCGCATGGCCACCGCGGCGGGCTAATATGAAACAGAACATTCCCAAGTAAACTGGAATTTAATTTATAATACTGAATTACATTATATATTATATTATATATTATATACAGGGCTATTACGAATGATTGAAGCGATTTCATAAATTCACTGTAGCTCCATTCATTGACATATGGTCACGACACACTACAGATACGTAGAAAAACTCATAAAGTTTTGTTCGGCTGAAGCCGAACTTCAGGTTTCTGCCGCCAGGGCGCTCGAGAGCGCAGTGAGACAAAATGGCGACAGGAGCCGAGAAAGCGTATGTCGTGCTTGAAATGCACTCACATCAGTCAATCATAACAGTGCAACGACACTTCAGGACGAAGTTCAACAAAGATCCACCAACTGCTAACTCCATTCGGCGGTGGTATGCGCAGTTTAAAGCTTCTGGATGCCTCTGTAAGGGGAAATCAACGGGTCGGCCTGCAGTGAGCGAAGAAACGGTTGAACGCGTGCGGGCAAGTTTCACGCGTAGCCCGCGGAAGTCGACGAATAAAGCAAGCAGGGAGCTAAATGTACCACTGCCGACGGTTTGGAAAATCTTACGGAAAAGGCTAAAGCAGAAGTCTTACCGTTTTGAACTCATTGATGGGGACATGCTGTGCCGAGTGTGGGAGGAACTTGATTATCGGTTTGATGTCTGCTGAATCACTAAAGGGGCACATATCGAGCATTTGAGAATGCCTAAAAAAACTTTTTGAGTTTTTGTATGTGTGTGCAAAGCATTGTGAAAATATCTCAAATAATAAAGTTATTGTAGAGCCGTGAAATCGCTTCAATCATTTGTAATAACCCTGTATATTATAATACTGAATTAAAAATGTAAGGTAGAGGCCCAGACGAGGCTGACGTCTCTCACTTGTAATCATTGAAATAACATCACATACCCCCTAACTGTGAAGTCTCATGTCGTTTCCTCCACCTCTTCTGGGTGCTACACTTTTCTGTCGTGTAGTGTATTTACAAGAGGAAAAGGAAAGAAGTTTGTAACAGGACAAGAAATTTCTGTGTATTGGAACACAGTTTGGTAGGGCACAGCGTTTGAATTCGGTAGGGAAAGCAACCACATCGCTTCTGGCCACTGGCAGAAGGCGTCCTCTGCTTTGCCAGAAGCTGTGACATCCGCCGAGCACAGTGAGGTGTGTCCGCGTCATCTCTGACAAAGCGCGCCGGTCCCAGTAGTGACGTCAGCAGGCCACTGGCGGTCACGAAGTATGAAAGTATTGCTCACGTCTGAGTACAAATAGCACAAATGGCAAAAATGGAAAGAGTGATATGAGACACGCCCGGAGAATTAAGTCTGTGGAGTGATACAGTTCCAGTAGATCCGACCCAGAGTAATTCACGAGATAATTTCTAAGTTCTAAACTATTTATCGCAACAAAGAAATGTAGTTCAAAAATTGTAATGCTCATAAATGCGTCTCAACAGAGCTATCGACATATTTTATAACATTACTATTTATTGTTACCAAACACCACCCACACTACTTAGATTTTAAGTTTATTTTCTTTACTGTGAATTTTCATTGTTTACAACTGAATTTGCGTATTTTTTCTCATAGGTTGGATTTGATTAGAGATACATCTAATCCGGCAAAGGCAATGGAAGCCAAATTATTGTTAAAATGACGTAGTGTTTATTTTTGCATGATAATTGTTAAAAGTACTGCGGACGTAAACTATTTTCTCTATTCCAAGTACGGAGTTGTAAATGTTTTAAAAATTTTTGTGTGCTAGAGGTCATGCAGTTTATTGTAAGACATTAATCTTGTGTAAAATTTCAGCTCGCATGCAATGGCGTATCAGATTTTGTTAAAATGACCGGATAAAAGGTTGTGTAAACGACTTGTGGTCACATAATGTCATTATGTGACGTTAGTACACCCACTTTTCGGGAGTTGGTAGCAGGAAGCATGGAGGGGGTCAAACAGAGCTTTTATAAGGGCGGCAGCCGTATTGCTCGAGGTCTGTCCACATTAAGCTGTTTTGGAGGGCGGTTCTAGTTGGTTGGTACTAGAGGTAGCTGGAAGTTGATGGGTGGTGACATGGTCACATGAGCTTCGGTGATATTTTGGAGTGACTACAATGTAACATACAGTTCTTAGGCAGCTGTGTGAACTCCGATTATTTTTCGGTCAGTGTTCAGAAAGATGTGATTTTTCGTGAGCAGCAGTTTAAGACTATGATCTATTTGGCACTGCATTGGATGAGTCTCAGATTAACTGTTGAGACCTCGATTATTTTCAACAGTGATGCACAATTAAGGCAGTGTGTGTCATATTAGGCTATGGGGACTTCGATTAATTTCAACACTGGCCGACAATTAAGACAGTGACGAGTGAGCTGATCGGCAGTTATTACGTGAAGCAGTTTGCCGTGAGACTTCAGCAATTTGTGTCTGTGAACATCACCTTTTGTTTTCCAGCACATTTCAATTAGTTATTTAATATGGTGTGGATATACTGTGGTCTCGAGCCGTTATTATCAGTCGACGCAATTACTTTTTTGTTGATCAACAGTCGACGATTTAGTGAGAATTTAACTGACAGTAAAAATTTTATTGAAACATATGGTTCAAATGGCTCTGAGCGCTAAGGGACTTAACATCTATGGTCATCAGTCCCCTAGAACTTAGAACTACTTAAACCTAACTAACCTAAGGACAGCACACAACACCCAGCCATCACGAGGCAAAGAAAATCCCTAACCCCGCCGGGAATCGAACCCGGGAACCCGGGCGTGGGAAGCGAGAACGCTACCGCACGACCACGAGATACGGGCAGTCCCCTAGAACTTAGAACTACTTAAACCTAATTAACCTAAGGACATCACACACATCCATGACAGAGGCAGGATTCGAACATGCGACCGTATCGGTCGCGCGGTTCCAGACTCTAGCGCCTAGAACCGCTCGGCCACACCTGCCGGCTATTGAAACATAAACGCCAGTAATTTTGGATATGTTATTTAGTTAGAGCACCTACATTCAAACTACCAGTTGAGCTCTGAGTAGTTCGTGGGTAACTACTTTATTAAAATATTTACGTAATTTAAAGTGACACAGCTTGGAAGCTAATCAGCCGATAGACGAACGTTATACAGCGTATCACATACAGAGGTACACGTCGCAAGCTTATTAATGCTTTTGGGATGTAGGATGTAGTTGATTTTGGCTTATTAAAATTGTGTTTATTGTATTATTGAAGTTAGTACCACTGTGTGGGTAAAGTGAAAGTTGGACGTTAATACTTATTTGCAAGTTGAGCAATGATTCTCCTGTGATCTGCATACACAAACTCTGAGTCCGAGACATTATTATCGCGATTAGCAGAAAGCGAAAAGTAGTTTAGAGGAGTCGGAAGTGGTCGGACGCAACCAGCAGTGGAGAGAAGACGCACGACATGAAAGGTCACAGCCTGCCATGATCGTGCTAGTAGCGCCGGAGGAGACTTGGTTATTAATTCAGAATTTTTTGGTAATTTGCCTTTATGCTGCACGTAGTTGTTGCTTGCTTACGTAGTTCGTAAATTTGTATATTTGTGGTAAGATCTTATAGGACCAAACGGCTTCAGCCATCGGTCCCTAAGCTTACACACTACTTAATCTAACTTAAACTAACTTACGCTGTGGACAACACACACACTCCATGCCCGTGGGAGGACTAGCCTTCGACTGCCCGGCTTCACGTAGTTATTGGTTGCTTCCACACTGGAGGGATTTTGTCAGATTCGTGTATGCATACGTATTCGCATCTTTGATGTGGCCAGAAACGTGTTTATTGAGTGTAGACATTTTGGAATAATTAAAATTCTGTGTAAAGTTTGTCTATATTTAAGTAATAGTATAGTAGATTATAGTCTTTGTTGGTTTCTTTCACTTTTTTACCGTTCAAGGCTACTTGACCAAACCCCCCTTGATCATTCAATTTCTGTATGTATATAAAAATATGGCAATAGTTGTTAGAATTATTATTTCCACGCGTTGCACACCGCATGGATCGCAGTTGTTGTTGTTGTGGTCTTCAGTCCCGAGATTGGTTTGATGCAGCTCTCCATGCTACTCTATCCTGTGCAAGCTTCTTCATCTCCCAGTACCTACTGCAACCTACATCCTTCTGAATCTGCTTAGTGTATTCATCTCTTGCTCTCCCCCTACGATTTTTACCCTCCACGCTGCCTCCAATACTAAACTGGTGATCCCTTGATGCCTCAGAACATGTCCTACCAACCGGTCCCTTCTTCTGGTCAAGTTGTTGCCACAAACTTCTCTTCTCCCCAATCCTATTCAATACTTCCTCATTAGTTATGTGATCTACCCATCTAATCTTCAGCATTCTTCTGTAGCACCACATTTCGAAAGCTTCTATTCTCTTCTTTTCCAAACTATTTATCGTCCATGTTTCACTTCCATACATGGCTACACTCAATACAAATACTTTCAGAAATGACTTCCTGACACTTAAATCTATACTCGATATTAACAAATTTCTCTTCTTCAGAAACGCTTTCCTTGCCATTGCCAGTCTACATATTATATCCTCTCTACTTCGACCATCATCAGTTATTTTGCTCCCCAAATAGCAAAACTCCTTTACTACTGTAAGTGTCTCATTTCCTAATCTAATACCCTCAGCATCACCCGACTTAATTCGACTACATTCCATTATCCTCGTTTTGCTTTTGTTGATGTTCATCTTATATCCTCCCTTCAAGACACCATCCATTCCGTTCAACTGCTCTTCCAAGTCCTTTGCTGTCTCTGACAGAATTACAATGTCATCGGCGAACCTCAAAGTTTTTATTTCTTCTCCATGGATTTTAATACCTACTCCGAATTTTTCTTTTGTTTCCTTTACTGCTTGCTCAATATACAGATTGAATAACATCGGGGAGAGGCTACAACCCTGTCTTACTCCTTTCCCAACCACTGCTTCCCTTTCATGTCCCTCAACTCTTATAACTGCCATCTGGTTTCTGTACAAATTGTAAATAGCCTTTCGCTCCCTATATTTTACCCCTGCCACCTTTAGAATTTGAAAGAGAGTATTCCAGACAACATTGTCGAAAGCTTTCTCTAATTCTACAAATGCTAGAAACGTAGGTTTGCCTTTCCTTAATCCATTCTCTAAGATAAGTCGTAAGGTCAGTATTGCCTCACGTGTTCCAATATTTCTACGGAATCCAAACTGATCTTCCCCGAGGTCGGCTTCTACTAGTTTTTCCATTCGTCTGTAAAGAATTCGTGTTAGTATTTTGCAGCTGTGGCTTATTAAACTGATTGTTCGGTAATTTTCACATCTGTCAACACCTGCTTTCTTTGGGATTGGAATTATTATATTCTTCTTGAAGTCTGAGGGTATTTCTCCTGTTTCATACATCTTGCTCACCAGATGGTAGAGTTTAGTCAGGACTGCTCTCCCAAGGCCGTCAGTAGTTCCAATGGAATGTTGTCTACTCCGGGGGCCTTGTTTCGACTCAGGTCTTTCAGTGCTCTGTCAAACTCTTCACGCAGTATCGTATCTCCCATTTCATCTTCATCTACATCCTCTTCCATTTCCATAATACTGTCCTCAAGTACATCGCCCTTGTATAGACCCTCTATATACTCCTTCCACCTTTCTGCTTTCCCTTCTTTGCTTAGAACTGGGTTTCCATCTGAGCTCTTGATGTTCATACAAGTGTTTCTCTTATCTCCAAAGGTCTCTTTAATTTTCCTGTAGGCAGTATCTATCTTACCCCTAGTGAGATAAGCCTCTACATCCTTACTTTTGTCCTCTAGCCATCCCTGCTTAGCCATTTTGCACTTCCTGTCGATCTCATTTTTGAGACGTTTGTATTCCTTTTTGCCTACTTCATTTACTGCATTTTTATATTTTCTCCTTTCATCAATTAAATTCAAGATTTCTTCTGTTACCCAAGGATTTCTACTAGCCCTCGTCTTTTTACCTACTTGATCCTCTGCTGCCTTCACTACTTCATCCCTCAAAGCTACCCATCCTTCTTCTACTGTATTTCTTTCCCCCATTCCTGTCAATTGTTCCCTTATGCTCTCCCTGAAACTCTGTACAACGTCTGGTTCTTTCAGTTTATCCAGGTCCCATCTCCTTAAATTCCCACCTTTTTGCAGTTTCTTCAGTTTTAATCTACAGGTCATAACCAATAGATTGTGGTCAGAGTCCACATCTGCACCTGGAAATGTCTTACAATTTAAAACCTGGTTCCTAAATCTCTGTCTTAGCATTATATAATCTATCTGATACCTTTTAGTATCTCCAGGGTTCTTCCATGTATACAACCTTCTATCATGATTCTCAAACCAAGTGTTAGCTATGATTAAGTTGTGCTCTGCGCAAAATTCTACCATGCGGCTTCCTCTTTCATTTCTTTGCCCCAATCCATCGCAGTATTGCTCTTGAAATGTTTTAGCATATTGCTGATCACGCAGTTACAGCAGCAAGACGAGGTAAGTTGTCTGTTGCGTACAAGAGCAATGCAGTATAGTTGTCAGGAGACGTTAGAAAATATCTTACAACTCGCAGTCAGATACTAGAGAACTGACTTCTTTATGATCCGTAGGAGGACTTACTACTATGTGTTAATGAGTTCAATCTGAAATCAGTTGTTGTCAGAGATGCCACGTCACACTCACGGTTTTGTACGTCGTTTAAAGTAGAGATGGGCAAACTGAAACACGTAACTGTTTCGAAACAAATGAAACAGTACAATGTAATGTTTCAATACGCTGTTTCGAAACAGTGAAACAGTTTGTGTTTTGTAATCTAATAAACCTACACATTTTATCATCTTGAAGTATATCCTTATAAACACAAATGAGGTGCGAGAGCGCTAATCATATCGCAGAAAGCATGAAAGTATCACTTAGGCGTCTTGGCAGTTTCGTATTTCCTGCAGCAAATGCGCTGCTTTCGTGTCGTGTGACTTCCATACTTTTCAATTGGCTGAGGACAGCCATAGCTGAAGACAAGAACTACCACAAACGGAACTGGAAGTGGGAGCAAACTGCAGAAACAGCGGATATGCTACTGGGATTCCCATATTCTGCTAATTTCCACTCACACAAAAGGAATCATTGTGGATAATAGGCATAGTGACTATAGACTCACAAATAACGCCAAATAATTCGAATAAATAACGAAGTATAACAGAAAAAATCTTTGTCTTCCAAGGGTTTTCGAACCGTTACTATAAATTCACCATGCTTCCCAGCCTTTCCTGTTTACCATTACACTATCAGTGATACGTCAAACAGATTGCTTGCAATTATACCTACATCAAATTTATGTATATGTCTAATAACTGTCACTGTAGGCCTTTTTTTATTCAAAATGTTGTAGGCTTATTTGCGTTTCTTAATGTGATTACTGTACATGAACAGAGAAGCGTATGTTATAAAAAAGTGTAATTTAACTGAATGATTTTCACATATTTATTATTTTGAATGTGAATAGTATGCGTTTTTTTATTGTTTGGTTAGTGTTTATAAAGCAGATGTTACGCCATTTCGTAATAGGGCAGTCAGCTAGAAACGAAGCTTTATTTTCGGATATCTTCAGCTTCACGCTATTGCTTGTCAAAAAGACAAGATCACAAAGTGTTATGTTGTGTTTCAGTACCTGTGCCAAGCCCGAATCTCGTCCGACACAGAGCGTAATGAGACATCACTGTTTCGATACAAGCACAGGTGGACTGAAACAGCCTTATTTTGAAACAACGATACAGTTTCTGTGTCTGGCTCGAGATCGAATCTGGTCCGATTATCCGAGACAGGGGCGGAATGAAACACCACTGTTTCGAAACAGTGAACCACAGCCGTTCCGAAACACTGAAACAGTTCCACGTATCGATACACTGTATCGAAACATAGAAACAGTGGCCAAGTCTAGTTTAAAGTTATTATGAACTCCGTTTCGAAATAATGCATTGCAGCCGATTGGAACAATAGATCGAAGCACCCGTACACATACACGGTACGTTAATAACAGATGTTACCTCCAGAGGCTGCCGGGGTGGCCCAGCGGTTGTAGGAGCTACAGTCTGGAACCGCGCAACCGCTACGGTCGCAGGTTCGAATCCTGCCTCGGGCACGGATGTGTGTGATGTCCTTAGGTTAGTTAGGTTTAAGTAGTTCTAAGTTCTAGGGGACTGATGACCTCAGGAGTTAAGTCCCATTCTGCTCAGAGCCATTTGAACCATTTACCTCCAGAGTGTTGAATGCAAGCATGCAGAAGTGTATGTATTGTGTTGTACAGATGCCGGATGTCAGATTATGGGATGGAGTTCCATGCCTGTTGCACTTGTTCGGTCAATATAGGGACCATTAATGCTTGTTTTGGATGACGCTGGAGCTGTCGTCCGATAATATTCCATATGTGCTCTATTGGAGACCGATATGGTGATCGAGCAGGCCAAGGCAAAGGAGGCCAAGGCAACATGTCGAAACTCTATGGAGCATGTTGAGTTACAACAGTGGTATGTGGGCGAGCATTGTCTTGTTTTGAAACAACCCCTGAAACGCAGTTCAATGGCAGCCCTAAAGGTCGAGTCACCATACTGCCGTACAATTTTGCAGTCAGTGTGAACAGGATAACCAAGAGAGTGCTCCTGCTGTCATACGAAATCCCAGCCCAGACATGGCCAGTGACCAGCATGCAGACAGGTTGGTCGCAGGCCCTCAGCTGGTTTCCTTCCAGTCAACATACGACTATCATTGGCACCCAGTCAGAACCAGCTTTCACCAGGAAACACGACAGACCACCATCCTGCATTCCAATGAGCTCTCGCTGGACACCACTTCAGTCGCAATTGTCGGCGGTTTGGGGCCAGTGGAATGCATGCCACAGGGTGTCTGGCAGGGAGCTGTAGTTCAAGTAACCGATTCGTAACGCTTCTTTGCGTCAGTGTGATGCAAAGAGCCGCTGAAATTGTTACTGCGGATGTAGTGCTATGCGAAAGATCCATATGCCGAACACGATGGTATTTCGTCTCAGTAGCGCCATGTGGCCGTCCGGAGCCGGTTTCCTTGCAATCATGTATAGTCCCGTTACCACTTTTATGTTAGCAGAAGAGCCAACACCGTGTTACTAGTGGAGGGCGAAATGCACGCCTTTTAGCTCACGCAGGCTGGCGCGAAGAGGGAAGAACTATACTGACGTGAGGTCTGGAACATGACAAGGCATTAGAATTCAGAAAGCGGACGTAAGTAGTTTCATACTTAACTTTAATCCATTACTGATTAACCTCGCTCTTGACGGTACATGATTCACAATATTATCTGTTCATAATACATTCTTGACTAGGGCGCCTTGCTAGGTCGTAGCAAATGACGTAGCTGAAGGCTATGCTAATCTGTCGTCTCTGCAAATGAGAGCGTATGTAGACAGTGACCATCGCTAGCAAAGTCGGCTGTACAACTGGGCGAGTGCTAGGGAGTCTCTCTAGACTAGACCTGCCCTGTGGCGGCGCTCGGTCTGCAATCACTGATAGTGGCGAAACGCGGGTCCGACGTATACTAACGGACTGCGGCCGATTTATAGGCTACCACCTAGCAAGTGTGGTGTCTGGCGGTGACACCACAACCACCACTCCCAGAAATCATATACATTGGCTACATTCCAACCAAGTCCTTCTTCAGTTTTCAGCAAAACCGTCCATCTCCTTCTAGCCATATTACACGGATTCCTTCAAACTCCTAGAGTGGTTGATAATGGTGTCTTGGTGCCTTAAAGGTATTCGTGACTAATGTCAACTCACCATGTACAATATGAAGGCTAACTAACGCTCACTACCGTTACAGTCTGTATTTAAAGCAAACTTGATTTGCATCCCCATAGTGACGCTACAAAGGCCACTGTTGTGCAACGGAAGCAAAATTTTAATAGACATCACCTTCAGTTGTTGAAACACGCCTACCAACTTTCGCTTATGTCGCACAACTCCTTCTTGTTGTCATTTTTTTCCGTCTGTGTATACTGAATTACTACAATATCATCTCACCTGTAATCGCTTAGGCAGGAAGTAACACTCTTTGAAAGTCCCTCTTGTATCCACAAAATAAGTTCTGCGCACACAAGCAAGGTACCATGAAGCACAGAAATCAGTTGCTGTATTGAGCTTGCGTTGTTGGACGCAGCAATTGCCTGTCACAGCCACTTTCAACACAATCGGTATCAGTTAACAGATATTTATTAAATACACACGTATACAGATACTCATATTTAGCGTGATGATGATTATGTGAAAGTGTGGCAGTCATATTGAAGTTCTGAACACAGGTCTAAATGTAACGTAGTGAACGATGACTAACTAATCTGCAGTATCATATGCACTGCCCGTGTTATACGATGTAGTATGCGGCGTCCTTCAGACATGTATTACATGCCTAGACAGTCCACGACAATACTGAAGTCTTTCCCCGTGCAGTAATCACAGCAGTTACGCGAACGCAGGAAATAGACACTCAGTGACATAAGGAAATTTTTATGTCGAGTCTGGAGGCGTGTTATTATAGCTGAAGCTGTTGAGGCGACAGCTGGCGCTAAACAGGGTATCCGGTGTCGAGTCCCGATCTGACGTAAATATCCATAGGGGTTAATAATCTGTGCAGCAGCACTGTAACCGTATTTGCTATTCCGAAAACATTTCTTCCACAATATAGTAGCAGTTCCAGTGTGGCTCTGCTGTCGGTGACGGTATATTTTTCCTCGTTAAAAAGCAACACTGTGCAGTGGGAGTACACTGCGAGAGTCTGCGATGACTGCTCGATGACAGCCGCCACGCATCTAATGACAAACTAAGGCAGCTGATAGCAACTGCGACAACAGTGTCGATTACTGGCCGAGTGAAGCAGTGTGTGAAATCTAACGTCGCTGTATGAATGTTCGTATGCGAATTATTTGTCTGCCGTCAGGTGGAAGCAAGATGTAGTCCTTTCCTTAAGTGCCCTACGGGGTGGCAAAGGTTAATTAAAGGCGATGAATATGACTTATGTGGAAAGCATAATATGGTCCCAGTTAGATGTTCCCTATGTTGCTACTAACCATAACTACAGGGCTATTACAAATTATTGAAGCGATTTCATAAATTCACTGTAGCTCCATTCATTGACATATGGTCACGACACACTACAGATACGTAGAAAAACTCATAAAGTTTTGTTCGGCTGAAGCCGCACTTCAGGTTTCTGCCGCCAAAGCGCACGAGAACGCAGTGAGACAAAATGGCGACAGGAGCCGAGGAAGCGTATGTCGTGCTTGAAATGCACTCACATCAGTCAGTCATAACAGTGCAACGACACTTCAGGACGAAGTTCAACAAAGATCCACCAACTGCTAACTCAATTCGGCGATGGTATGCGCAGTTTAAAGCTTCTAGATGCCTTTGTAAGGGGAAATCAACGGGTCGGCCTGCAGTAAACGAAGAAACGGTTGAACGCGTGCGGGAAAGTTTCACGCGTAGCCCGCGGGAGTCGACGAGCAGGGAGCTAAACGTACCACAGCCGACGGTTTGGAAAATCTTACGGAAAAGGCTAAAGCAGAAGCCTTACCGTTTACAATTGCTACAAGCCCTGACACCCGATGACAAAGTCAAACGCTTTGAATTTTCGGCGCGGTTGCAACAGCTCATGGAAGAGGATGCGTTCAGTGCGAAACTTGTTTTCAGTGATGAAGCAACATTTTTTCTTAATGGTGAAGTGAACAGACACAATGTGCGAATATGGGCGGTAGAGAATCCTCACGCATTTGTGCAGCAAATTTGCAATTCACCAAAAGTTAACGTGTTTTGTGCAATCTCACGGTTTAAAGTTTACGGCCCCTTTTTCTTCTGCGAAAAAAACGTTACAGGACACGTGTATCTGGACATGCTGGAAAATTGGCTCATGCCACAACTGGAGACCGACAGCGCCGACTTCATCTTTCAACAGGATGGTGCTCCACCGCACTTCTATCATGATTTCAGCATTTCTTAAACAGGAGATTGGAAAACCGATTGATCGGTCGTGGTGGAGATCATGTTCCGCAATTCATGTCATGGCCTCCACGCTCTCCCGACTTAACCCCACGCGATTTCTTTCTGTGGGGTTATGTGAAAGATTCAGTGTTTAAACCTCCTCTACCAAGAAGCGTGCCAGAACTGCGAGTTCGCATCAACGATGCTTTGGAACTCATTGATGGGGACATGCCGCGCCGAGTGTGGGAGGAACTTGATTATCGGCTTTATGTCTGCCTAATCACTAAAGGGGCACATATCGAACATTTGTGAATGCCTAAAAAAACTTTTTGAGTTTTTGTATGTGTGTGCAAAGCATTGTGAAAATATCTCAGATAACAAAGTTATTGTAGAGCTGTGAAATCGCATCAATCATTTGTAATAACCCTGTATGTCGTGTGACACTTGTGACAAGTCCTGCTATTTGAGGCCATGATGCGTATACCTGTGTACGTTATCTTACCGGCGTACACAGCAGTTCCAATGTCCTGTTGCTCTGGGAGGGTAAGTCGTTATTAAGATGAACGTAAGACACGATAGCAATCTACTACCGATGTTGTTGAAATGGAACGCCAAAGAAACAACGAAAGAAATGATAGAAAATCTCGGACGTGGAACAGAATGTTACGAGGGGGGAACCATTGCTCTGCGCTAGCGTCCAGGGACGTCATAGTACTTCCGAATACGATAGTACAACGCCTGCTTTATTTTGAAGTACGAGGGGTATTCGGAAAGTAAGGAACGATATGTCGCGAAATGGAAACCACAGTGAAAATCCGATGAAGGCTTGCACAGGTGTGTTGCGCAGAGTCTCTAGTATACCCGTCGATCACATTACGTAGTTCTTTTTAGTTTTGAGCACACAGGGAGCACATAAAGATACCAAGAACAATAGTGTCTCCCGCCAAATACGAGGGCCTGGTGAGAACTTTCGCCTAAAGCTATGCAGCCAACGTTACATAACTGTCGTTCGTTTTCTTCTTCAAGACAATTCTCAGCCGCATTCTACAGGGGCAATGAAGATTCTCCTACATCGTTTTCAATTGGAAAGGTCTGATTAACCACAATAGAGGCCTAATTGTCTCCATCTGAGTTTCATCTCTGCTCACACGAAGCGCTGGCTGTGATGACATTTTGGCACAGATAACGAGCTGTAGGCCAGCGCAGAGAATTGGCGGAAAGCGCTGGAGGCTAGCCGGCCGGAGTGGCCGTGCGGTTCTAGGCGCTACTGTCTGGAACCGCGAGACCTCTACGGTCGCAGGTTCGAATCCTGCCTCGGGCATGGATGTGTGTGATGTCCTTAGGTTAGTTAGGTTTAATTAGTTCTAAGTTCTAGGGGACTGATGACCTCAGAAGTTGAGTCCCATAGTGCTCACAGCCATTTGAGACGCTGGAGGCTACCTTCTATAACGAGGGAATTAGGAAGTTGGTACAACGCTACGACAAACGTCTAAGTCGGATCGGCGACTGTGGAGAGAAGTAGCCGGAAATTGTAGCTAGTTGTTGCAAATGAAACAGTTTTGATTTTCACTGTGGTTTCTATTTCGTGACCTATCGTTCCTTACTTTCTGAATAGTCCTCGTACGATGAAAAGTTCCTTTGGACGTGAATGCATGTTCCAAGGAAAAGGCACTGCGGCGACTATAGCCGTTACGATAAAAATTCAATTTATTCGCAATTGTGAATATGGACAACCATCGGCTGTAGAATGGAATGACGACAATGAAAATTTGTGCCGGACCGGTAGTCGAACACGGATTTGGAAGTTAGAGTCTACCGGTAGCCAAATGCAAAGGCGACCGCTCGTGATTACCAGGATATTCGGGTTCGTGTCCTGGTCCGGCACAAGTTTTCATTCTCGTCATTCCATGCTTCACCTAATGGTTCTTCATACTCGCAATTGAGAATACGTTACATAAGTTTTATTGTAGTTTTATCCCAATACGACGACGACTTGGAAGACCTTCAGAAAGACTGCGGTGCTTTGGCTGAGACACTACGCTGGCGTTCAGCACCCGTATTCAATTGAGAATGGAATCGCAAATTGCGATTATGGATCCACATAAGCTGTAGAATATATCAGAAAAAATGAAAAGTTGCGGCGGACTGGGACTCGAACCCAGATTTCCCGCTTGCCGCTAGCGGCCATGTTAACAATTTTAGCCATCCGAGCACGCTTTCAAGAATAGTTCAAATCTCCATTTGTCCTGGAGTCTGCTCTCCGTTATGCTCGCACTATGCTATATTACTGTGTTTCCCGATAGGGGGACAAATTAACAAAGAATGTAGAACTGCCCTGTGGGTCTTTGAGGATCAATAACAAAGCTGTGAAGAGTACTGTTGAAATTAACCTATTGACTGGTATAAGACATTATGGAAATGAATGCTTCGGACCAGCTACAGTACCGACGTATACTAGGCTGCGGACCCAAAAGAACAAAAAAAAAAGATAGAGCTACTGACTAGTCTTTATGTTCTTGTTGATTGTAAGGTTTTTTTCAGCATTGATGGTAATTTAACGATTACTCATTGTAATGCTTGGGTGACAGCTGCTGTGGTGAGAAATGTTTCTGCTACTGCTGGAGCACCGGAGAGTTTTAACAAGAGAGATGTTAGAAGGAATGCGCACCGTACTTGCTGAAGAATGTTGTTGTTGTTGTTGTGGTCTTCAGTCCTGAGACTGGTTTGATGCAGCTCTCCATGCTACTCTATCCTGTGCAAGCTTCTTCATCTCCCAGTACCTACTGCAACCTACATCCTTCTGAATCTGCTTAGTGTATTCATCTCTTGGTCTCCCCCTACGATTTTTACCCTCCACGCTGCCCTCCAATACTAAATTGGTGATCCCTTGATGCCTCAGAACATGTCCTACCAACCGATCCCTTCTTCTGGTCAAGTTGTGCCACAAACTTCTCTTCTCCCCAATCCTATTCAATACTTCCTCATTAGTTACGTGATCTACCCATCTAATCTTCAGCATTCTTCTGTAGCACCACATTTCGAAAGCTTCTATTCACTTCTTGTCCAAACTATTTACCGTCCATGTTTCACTTCCATATATGGCTACACTCCACACAAATACTTTCAGAAACGACTTCCTGACACTTAAATCGATATTCGATGTTAACAAATTTCTCTTCTTCAGAAACGCTTTCCTTGCCATTGCCAGTCTACATTTTATATCCTCTCTACTTCGACCATCATAAGTAATTTTGCTCCCCAAATAGCAAAAGTCCTTTACTACTTTAAGTGTCTCATTTTCTAATCTAATTCCCTCAGCATCACCCGACTTAATTCGACTACATTCCATTATCCTTGTTTTGCTTTTGTTGATGTTCATCTTATATCCTCCCTTCAAGACACCATCCATTCCATTCAACTGCTCTTCCAAGTCCTTTGCTGTCTCTGACAGTATTACAATGTCATCGGCGAACCTTAAAGTTTTTATTTCTTCTCCATGGATTTTAATACCTACTACAAATTTTTCTTTTGTTTCCTTTACTGCTTGCTCAATATACAGATTGGATAACATCGGGGAGAGGCTACAACCCTGTCTTACTCCCTTCCCAACCACTGCTTCCCTTTCATGTCCCTCGACTCTTATAACTGCCATCTGGTTTCTGTACAAATTGTATATAGCCTTTCGCTCCCTGTATTTTACCCCTGCCACCTTTAGAATTTGAAAGAGAGTATTCCAGTCAACATTGTCAAAAGCTTTCTCTAAGTCTACAAATGCTAGAAACGTAGGTTTGCCTTTCCTTAATCTTTCTTCTAAGATTAGTCGTAAGGTCAGTATTGCCTCACGTGTTCCAGTATTTCTACGGAATCCAAACTGATCTTCCCCGAGGTCGGCTTCTACTAGTTTTTCCATTCGTCTGTAAAGAATTCGTGTTAGTACTTTGCAGCTGTGGCTTATTAAGCTGATTGTCCGGTAATTTTCACATCTGTCAACACCTGCTTTCTTTGGGATTGGAATTATTATACTCTTCTTGAAGTCTGAGGGTATTTCGCCTGTTTCATACATCTTGCTCACCAGATGGTAGAGTTTTGTCAGGACTGGCTCTCCCAAGGCCGTCAGTAGTTCCAATGGCATGTTGTCTATTCCGGGGGCCTTGTTTCGACTCAGGTCTTTCAGTGCTCTGTCAAACTCTTCGCGCAGTATCGTATCTCCCATTTCATCTTCATCTACATACTCTTCCATTTCCATAATATTGTCCTCAAGTGCATCGCCCTTGTATAGACCCTCTATATACTCCTTCCACCTTTCTGCTTTCCCTTCTTTGCTTAGAACTGGGTTTCCATCTGAGCTCTTGATGTTCATACAAGTGGTTCTCTTATCTCCAAAGGTCTCTTTAATTTTCCTGTAGGCAGTATCTATCTTACCCCTAGTGAGATAAGCCTCTACATCCTTACATTTGTCCTCTAGCCATCCCTGCTTAGCCACTTTGCACTTCCTGTCGATCTCATTTTTGAGACGTTTGTATTCTTTTTTGCCTGCTTCATTTACTGCATTTTTATATTTTCTCCTTTCATCAATTAAATTCAATATTTCTTCTGTTACCCAATGATTTCTACTAGCCCTCGTCTTTTTACCTACTTGATCCTCTGCTGCCTTCACTACTTCATCCCTCAAAGCTACCCATTCTTCTTCTACTGTATTTCTTTCCCCCATTCCTGTCAATTGTTCCCTTATGCTCTCCCTGAAACTCTGTACAACGTCTGGTTCTTTCAGTTTATCCAGGTCCCATCTCCTTAAATTTCCACCTTTTTGCAGTTTCTTCAGCTTTAATCTACAGGTCATAACCAATAGATTGTGGTCAGAGTCCACATCTGCCCCTGGAAATGTCTTACAATTTAAAACCTGGTTCCTAAATCTCTGTCTTACCTTTATATAATCTATCTGATACCTTTTAGTATCTCCAGGCTTCTTCCATGTATACAACCTTCTATCATGATTCTTAAACCAAGTGTTAGCTATGATTAAGTTGTGCTCTGTGCAAAATTCTACCAGGCGGCTTCCTCTTTCATTTCTTAGCCCCAACCCATATTCACCTACTACGTTTCCTTCTCTCCCTTTTCCTACACTCGAATTCCAGTCACCCATGACTATTAAATTTTCGTCTCCCTTCACTATCTGAATAATTTCTTTTATTTCATCATACATTTCTTCAATTTCTTCGTCATCTGCAGAGCTAGTTGGCATATAAACTTGTACTACTGTAGTAGGTGTGGGCTTTGTATCTATCTTGGCCACAATAATGCGTTCACTATGCTGTTTGTAGTAGCTTACCCGCATTCCTATTTTCCTATTCATTATTAAACCTACTCCTGCATTACCCCTATTTGACTTTGTGTTTATAACCCTGTAGTCACCTGACCAGAAGTCTTGTTCCTCCTGCCACCGAACTTCACTAATTCCCACTATATCTAACTTTAACCTATCCATTTCCCTTTTTAAATTTTCTAACCTACCTGCCCGATTAAGGGATCTGACATTCCACGCTCCGATCCGTAGAACGCCAGTTTTCTTTCTCCTGATAACGACATCCTCTTGAGTAGTCCCCGCCCGGAGATCCGAATGGGGGACTATTTTACCTCCGGAATATTTTACCCAAGAGGACGCCATCATCATTTAATCATACAGTAAAGCTGCATGCCCTCGGGAAAAATTACGGCCGTAGTTTCCCCTTGCTTTCAGCCGTTCGCAGTACCAGTACAGCAAGGCCGTTTTGGTTATTGTTACAAGGCCAGATCAGTCAATCATCCAGACTGTTGCCCTTGCAACTACTGAAAAGGCTGCTGCCCCTCTTCAGGAACCACACGTTTGTCTGGCCTCTCAACAGATACCCCTCCGTTGTGGTTGTACCTACGGTACGGCTATCTGTATCGCTGAGGCACGCAAGCCTCCCCACCAACGGCAAGGTCCATGGTTCATGGGGAGGTGCTGAAGAATATGGTACGAGAATAGGGGAGAATGCAAATCTATGGAGTACCCTTATCAGAAGAAAGGACAGATTAGACTGTTGTACAGTAAGTTTACGTTAAGCATTCAGTACTTAGGTTCGGTATTAGGATTAGTTCGAGAAATACAAAAATTGAGCAGTGAGTTTGATTAGCCAGTAGATTGTGGGCGGCAAGTGTGAAGTCCTTCACGTTACGTTTGTTCCAGCACACGCCCACGCTCCCACACGCACACACACAAACACACACACACACACACACACACGCTGGGCAAAATGGTGGCGTCCCACGCGAGTTCCGCCGCCACTGGAGCCGGCATCCCATTACGTGTGTTTAAACCTGCACTGAGTGACGCGGTCGCACGGCGGGGCAGGCCGCCGGCCGGCTTTTGTGCCGCTCCACACAGGACGGAACAAGGGTGTAGTGTGGCTGAAACGCCCGCACGTCACGCTCTCCTACGGGTCGCGGCGCGAGCGGCTGCTACCGCTCTCACGGCGCAGTGAGACCCCACTCCAGGGGTTGAAACACGCTGCTCCGGAAACCGCTCCACGGTTCAGTCTGCGTTGTGCCGTTAGGATGTTGTGTCCTTTTCAACCCGAGTTTGCTACCCAATGGCCACAAAACCTTTCGCCCCACCCGTCAAGCGCTCTATGTCGATGTGTGCCAATGATGTTAGTGAGACTTGTAATATCAACATATTGTGTTCGAAAAGTGACGTAACACATATAACACACAAGTAGCACAAGACACAACTGCCATTTATAGAGGTCATTGATAATGTTCCAGGTAAACATTCTGTTTTCGAAAGACCCTGGGCGCGCGGGGTAGCCATGCGGTCTAGGGCGCCTTGCCACGGTTCGCGCGGCTTCCCTCGTCGGAGGTTCGAGTCCTCCCTCGGGCACAGCTGTGCGTGTGTTGTCCTTAGCGTAAGTTAGGTACAGTTAGATTAAGCAGTGTGTAAGCCTAGGGACCGGTGACCTCAGCAGTTTGGTCCCATAGAACTTGCGATAAATTTCCTTTTGCCGAAAGACCCTCACATTCTGTTCATCTGGTTCTTCCTTCCTTCCTTTTTTTTTAAGTTTCTTGTGGTGTGCAGGAATTCGATTCAAGGAAATCAGATTTTGCAAGTCATATCCAAGATGCAAAAGTCGTAAGCGTTGTGACGGGTTTGCCGTCAATGTATTAATCTGTACTCCACGCGTGATTTGTAAGAGATTTGATAATGTATGGGAATTTTTATCTCTCTTCCTTGATCCTCTGTTGGAGAGCACGAGGAGAGAAAGACAGGCTGTATGGAGTCACTGAGCGAGGTAAACACCATTTGACAAATTCTAAGGAAGAACTGGCACTTGCTAAGGAACAACTGCCAGTTGCTACTGGACGAATGACAATCATTTGACCAAGAACATCCGACCAAGAACTGAAACAGAAAATGTAGAGGGTGGATCATGTTAAGCGTAGTGATGACTGAGTACGAATGCTCTGTACACATTCGACAGTTCATGCAGTACGCTGTGTGACGAAGATTGTTGCGGAACCGGTTAATGCGACATTCCTTGTGGTACGGAGACAAAGCTGGAAGACAGCATTTGAGTGCTTTTGGTTCAAATGGTTCAAATAGCTCTGAGCACTATGGGACTTAACTTGTGAGGTCATCAGTCCCCTAGAACTTAGAATTACTTAAACCTAACTAATCTAAGGACATCACACACATCCGTGCCCGAGGCAGGATTCGAACCTGCGACCGTAGCGGACGCGCAGTTCCAAACTGTAGCGCCTAGAACCGCTCGGCCACTCTGGCCGGCTGATTGCTTTTGACCGTAGACGAGCAGTTGAACTGTAGTGTCATTACTTTGACAGCAATAGCGGCTGTGTCCAAAAATGTCACCTCGTCATTAAAAAAGGTATCTGGATATGGAAATGCTATGCGAAAGCGTGACGGAAGTCGCATATGCACCACAACACCGCAATGTTATCGATAAACAGCGCTAGTGAAGGAAAGAAATAGACAGCTCATTCCCAGGCATATCGCTGCAGACCTGGTTTGTATGTTCGGAAGCCCGTTACAGGCATCACACATCAACCTCAGAATCGTCGAGAAAGAGTTTTTGTGTGGGGAGCGTGTTGCCTGGGGTCAGTGACATTGGTTGGAAGTGATGTTGTCCGACGAATGCCGCTTCACTGTGGCAAGTGATTCTAGCCACCAGTTAGAATTGAGAGAGAATTTCATGAAGTCTACGGTATGGCCTAGGCGTTTTGGGAAGGCGTTATGGGAAGGCGTTACGCACAATGACAGGACACCGTTGTATATGTTTGCGATAGGTACCGTTACATCACAGTTGTACTGCAGGGATATTATTCTGGATCATGTCCGTCTGTTTAGGGTCGCGGTAGGTCGGGACTTCCCGTTTACGGAAGGTAATGCCCGGCCACACAGCACCGCTGAGGTGCCGAACATACTGGAAAGCAGAGGAATAGGGTGAGGCAAACAAAAGTGGTATGGAGAACACAGTTCCAGGGTGAAAAGAAACGGAGCAGAGAAAAGGAAATACCGTGGTAACCTGACTATGGTAGATGTTCAAAATTGGCCACCATTCACCTCTTGGCACTTTTTGGTCCTGGTCAGCAAGTTTCTGAAGGCGGGTCGAAGCTGGGCTTCTGGAATTGCTGCGGTCTCATCCGAAATATTCTGCTGCAGTTCTTGAAGACTATGAGGGATACTGTGACAAATTGAGACGAGGGTTCCCACGTAGTGCACACTGCACACCGACGGCTCAGGTGACCTGGGTGGCCACCTGGGGCAGCGATCAGACTGACCTTTGGTAACAAATCTGTCAGGGGTGAAGATTGTGTAAATGTTCTCCGAGGTTCGGTTGGCTGCATGGGCAGTTGCTCCATATTGCTGGAAGTAACTCTAGGTCTTTTCCCTCTCCATTAATGCTCCCACAGTTGGTTTCAAGATCGTTTTCACTCGTCCGGGCCACTTTTATTTCCGCACTCTCTATTAAACGTACTCCCCTGATCTAAACGCTATAGAGCCTGCCCGGGATGCTCTTGGCAGACGTGTTACTCAAGGAACACTCCCTCGCCGAACCAAGAACTGAAATCGGTCTTAATGGAGGAGTGGGACAATATAGTAGAAGGACGGCTCAACAGTTTGATTGCCAGCATGAATAACAGATACAAAATGCTCATTAGCGCCCGAGGAGGGCATATTCAGCCCTGACAGTCCGATATCGACATTTATGTTGGAAGTCTGACCAGTGTCAAACATGAACTTTGCCCCCAGGGGCTCAGCATTCATTTGCTGGGTGCGGGCTTGGCGACCCCGGGGTTCCTGAGCTGGGGACTGGTAAGCGCCACCTGTCCCCCGCACCGTAAGCTCTGAGTACACTTCAGCGACCACCGTGCGGCGCGGCGGTGGAATGTTGTGTGTCTCAGGGAGTGGGGATCTTGGCTTGACCGCCCGGATCGCGAGGATGGAACAAACCTCTATAAAAAAACCCTCAATCTTCCGGTGTGCTCCGCGCCTATGAGATGCATGGCTGTTGAGGTGGAACAGTCGCAAGCGGGCAACCTCTGGGGCACCTGCCACACCCCAGTTGTATAGGGCTTACTCAGGCATGCGGGGCTCTGTCTGAGCGGACCTTTAGTTCCCTAGCTGCTCGTGGGATTGAGATGGAACCCTCGAACTTTTCTTCTTTTCCTCCCAGCGGAAAGGGTGGGCCGCTGGTAGGTTCTAACACCCAATCTAACAAGAGGGCTCGTGTAGCCAGTCCTCTTGATTCAGGTACTAGTAACAGAACGCATACTGCTTCTCAGAACGTGTTTCTCATAATTAAAAGAAAAGATGGGAGTTTTGAAAAAGTTTCGCCATTTTATATACAGAAGGGCTTAGAGGGTATTGCTGGCACGTTAAAGTCTGTAAAGCGCTTGCGCAATGGCACCTTGTTGGTTGAAACATCTAGCTTCCAGCAAGTCCAGAACCTTCAGAAGGCACAATTTCTTGGGGAGTTTGCGATAGAGACTGAATTTCACAACACCTTGAACTACAGCAAGGGTGTTGTAACTTGCAGAGATCTCGTCGACATTCCCCAAGACGAACTGAAGTCTGAATGGTCCCGGGAAGGAATTGTCGACGTGCAACACGTTATGAAACGGGTGGATGGTGCTCTCATAAAAACTGACTCATTTATTCTTACGTTTAGCAGCACCAAATTGCCAGAGCATGTGAAGGCAGGTTTCCTACGTCTCAGTGTACGGCCTTATTACCCCAACCCCATGTGGTGTTTTAAATGCCAACACTTTGGCCACACTACTCTCGGCTGTAAAGGGGAAGCCACTTGTGGGAAATGTGGTAAAGCCGCTCATGAGGGAGTTGATTGCTCCTCTCCTCCCAAGTGTGTCAACTGCTCTGGGGATCACCCTGTGTGGAGTAGGGAATGCAGAGTTTTCCTTGAGGAACGGAAGATCCAGGAACTTAAAACCACTAAACGCATCCCGTATGGTGAGGCAAAGAAAATCTACAAGTCCATGCAGCCGCCCACGTTCGCTGCCCCCTTTTCTTCCGTTCTGAAACAGCCTATCTTGAAAACCGATGCCGCTACCCAAACGGAGGTTGCTACTGTCAGCACTAGCACCTGCGTTTGTCAGTGTACATGTGCTGCTGCCATTCCTGTGAAGCCTGTTGCTCCCCCCCGGACTTCTGACCAGGCTGTGGTAGCTGACATCATGGAACTTCCTGCCCCTTCCCGGGTCCAGTCTTGTGTACTGCCCAGTGCTGCTACACCCCCTACTGCTTCTGAGGTTTTGGCTCCAATGCCACCTCAGGCCAGAAAATCGAAGCCAAAGACAAAGGTGAAGACTCGCCCACTAATGGAGACTGAAGTTCTACAGTCTGCTGATGTGGATGTCATTCTCTCTGACGTCTCTCTCGACTCCTCTTCTGAGGCGATGGAGGTAGATGTCAGACTGGGGCAATCGTCTCGCCCCAAAACTGAGCCTCCACCTGTTGTGGGTTCTCCTCCCCGACAGAAAGTGCGACTGAAGGTACTCCCGCCCTGATAGATGGCTCCCATTATTCAGTGGAACATGAATGGATTCCGGGCACATGTGGAGGAACTGCACCTCCTAGCACGGCAACGCCCCCTGTGCTTGTGTTTACAGGAAACACATCTAAAACAATCTGATGCTCCTGTACTCAGGGGCTATAGGTTGTATCGCAAAGATGACCTGACTGGAGACAGGGCCAAAGGCGGAGTCGCCGTGTTTGTCGGTAATGACCACCACTCCTCTGTTCTTCCCCTGGATACTGACCTGCAAGCAGTTGCAGTTGCAATTTATTCCGGTCGGAGGCTTACCGTTTGCTCCCTTTATTTACCACCTCTGGATGCAGTGAACTTAGAGGCTTTCACAAACCTTATCGACCAACTCCCCCGCCCATTTCTTCTCCTGGGAGACTTCAATGCCCATCATGTCCTGTGGGGCTCCACTTCTATTTGCGCTCGAGGTCGAATTTTGGAGGGCCTCCTAACATCTCAAGTGTTGTGCATCCTCAACACAGGTACTCCGACTCATTTCTCTAGTGCTACAGGGTCATTCTCAGCCATTGACCTATCTTTCTGCTCTCCAACCCTCACTGACTCCGTTCACTGGGAGGTCATTGACGACCTACATTCCAGCGATCACTTCCCTATCCACATTCATCTCCTGGATGGTGTATTGCTGGAGCAGCGGCCACCATCGTGGATGATTGGCAGGGCTAACTGGCCACTGTCCACTCGGTTGGCTGTCTTTGACCGCCACAACAGCGTACAGGAATGGGTGGATCACATCACGCTTGTGATCCACCATGCTGCTGACCTGTCCATACCACAGTCTTCTGGCACTCTTAAGCGGCGCCTTGTGCCTTGGTGGACAGAAGAGTGCCGTTCAGCCATCCGTGACAGGCGTGCGGCTCTTCGCCGATTTAAATGCCGCCCAACAGCGGTCAATCTTACCGCCTTTTGTATCGCGAGAGCCAGGGCACGCCGTGTCATTAAAGAGAGCAAGAAAAGGTCATGGCAGGAGTTTCTGGACTCCATCAACCGTTCCACTTGTTCCACAAAGGTATGGGAAGCCATCCGGAGGATTTCCGGTAAACGCAGCCGTTTACCAATAGCTGCAGTCCTGAACCAGGGATGCCTCCAAACGACACCCAGCGCCATAGCTCAGTCGCTGGCAGAGCATTTTGCACAAAGTACTGCCACTGCAACCCAGGATCCAGCGTTTCGTCGCTACCGTGCGACTGTCGAAAGAGCGAATTTGAACTTTCGGTCGAACGGTTCTGAGGCCTACAACTCCCCTTTCTCCATGTGGGAACTTGAGTCGGCTCTTACTGAGACTTCTGACACTGCACCGGGTTACGACCGCATCCGGTACTCCATGCTTAGACATCTGCCAGCGGCGTCAAAGGAAATCCTCCTTGAATGTTTTAATCTCATATGGCACACAGGAGTGTTCCCAACCTCGTGGAGGGAGGCAATCCTCATCCCTCTCCTCAAACCGGGAAAGGACCGCACATGTCCCAGTAGTTATCGTAGTATCGCCTTGACAAGCTGTGTCGGAAAGACCCTGGAACGGATGGTTAACCGTCGTCTGGTCTGGCTGCTAGAGACCAGACAGCTCCTTAGCCGCTTTCAGTGTGGATTCCGAAAATTTCGATCCACAGTCGACAACCTGACCCTCCTCGAGGCGGCTATTCAGCAGGCTTTCCTCCGTCAGCATCACTGTGTCGGTATCTTCTTTGATATCAGTAAGGCATATGATACTACTTGGAGACACTGTATTCTTGCGCAACTGCATCAATGGGGCTTTCGTGGCCGCCTCCCTATTTTCATTCGGTCTTTCCTGTCTCAGCGGTTTTTTCGGACCCGCGTTGGTAACACACTGTCTGATCGCTTTGAGCAAGAGAACGGTGTCCCCCAGGGCAGTGTTTTAAGCGTTACCCTCTTTGCCATAGCCATCAACAGTATAACGTCTACAGTGAGGAGTCCAGTACAGTGCTCCTTGTTTGTGGACGACTTTGCTGTTTTCTGTTCCTCCTCTAGTGTTGCATCCGCGAGCAGTCAATTGCAACTAACGGTGCGGCGGTTAGAGGAGTGGGCTGCAAAGACGGGTTTTAGGTTTTCTGCTTATAAGTGTGTTTGTGTTCATTTTAATCGTTCTCGTCGTCTTTTTACGTTGCCTGCCTTGCATATGGGGGATACTGTCCTACAGTTTGGAGACACAGTGCGGTTTCTAGGCCTAATTTTTGACTCCAGGTTGTCATGGTTGCCACACCTACGTGACTTGAAAGCCAGAACGCTGAAGGCACTGAACATCCTCAAGTGCCTCAGCCACAGGTCTTGGGGAGCGGACAGGGCGCGTCTCCTTCAGTTTTATCGAGCTTTCGTGCGCTCACGGCTGGACTATGGCTGCACAGTATATGGGTCAGCGAGGCCGTCTTATTTGCGGATCCTTGACGCTGTTCACCATGCTGGGATTCGACTGGCTACGGGTGCTTATCGGACCAGTCCCGTACCCAGCCTCTGTGCTGAGGCTGGCGAACCGCCACTTACCATTCGGCGGCAGCTCCTGCTGGTGCGCCAAGCTTGTAAGTTTCTTGCAGCTCCCAGCTCGCCTGCTCACCATCTTGTTGCCCATCCACCTCTGGATCGCCTTTTTTCCGCCGTCCCCGGGCTACGTTGCCGTTTGGGATCAGAGTGCACCGTGTGCTTGAGTCCCTCGGTGTGGAGTCTGTACAACCCCAAATCCTGGGTTTTAACCGCCTGCCACCCTGGTTACTGAAGAGGCCACGTGTGGTTTTAGATTTATTGCAGTACAAGAGAGATTGCACTCCTGCCACCGTTTTTAATGCAGCATTTTATGCTATTTTATCTGAGCACCACGACTATGTAGCTGTTTTTACGGATGGGTCGAAACAAGGGGATTCCGTGGGTTGCACAGTTGTTTTTCCGGATCGTGTCCTCAAGGTCCGCCTGCCTCAGACTTTTACTGTCTTTGATGCAGAATTGTCTGCGATCTTGCGGGCACTGGAGCCGATGAGACTTTCTTCCTCTCTTAAATTTCTTGTCTGTTCCGATTCACTCAGTGCCCTTCAATCACTGCACCATTTGTATCCGGCGGATACAACTCTTTTAAGCAACACTCGGACGAATGTGGTTAAAGTTTTAAAGTTCTGTGCCTTGTCAAATGATTTTACAAAGATTTTAGGGAGAGGATTTTAATTTGCTCACTGTGTGACAACCTCGCCCATCTTTTATGTAAGTGGCCAGCCAATGACACTTTCCTGTGTCATTCTTGTTGCTATGTTTTCCTTTCCCTTAGGTTTTACTTTCTTATGTAGTAATTTCCCTCTTTTCCTGCTTTCTTTGAATGTGTTTTTCAGTTTTATTAGGTCTCTCCACATTCGTTCCTTTTAATGTGTGTCAGGGCGCTGATGACCTCGATGTTGAGCGCCCATAAACCCCAACACACACACACACACACACAAACATGAACTTCACTTATATGAGTTATCCTGCATTCCCATGTTTCGTTAGAAATGAAATGTCCGAACACAGGGTGGACAAAGAAGAAGAGACGTGGAAGGACGAACCCAGACTGAGCACACCATTTTCCCTGAAGAAATTACAAATTTATTTCAAATACACCAACAATCAGAATGGTACTTCAAACCACAATCTTCTCGTGCACCTGATATATAATAATGAACAGCACATTTCTCTTACATAAGCAGACTGTAAGACAAGAGAAATATGAATTTAAACAAGATGCTTCATTTGCACAAATAAATTTAAAACAGAGAAACAATAATTGAATTAACTACTGTTTACCACAATGACTAGGCCGAAGCAGGCTTACCCCCGCAGGGGCCACTCTTAAAACTCAGTGGACAACAAGTTAAAGTAACTCAAAATTTTAAACGGCCTTAGAGCCCTTGAATAAAACCCACACAAGTCTATAAGTGGAATTTGCACGACAACCAAGAACAAGAGTCAGTCCTCCGGGAAAGAGGACAAATTTACAACTTTATGTCTTCCAATCAATTAAAGATGTGTGCACCCAAGTTAGACCAAGATAACTATCAAGAGCAGTGAATTACAGACGGAATGTAAACGTTCAAATGCTTAATTGCAATAAATTTTCGTAATCTGAAGTACTCAAAATAAATTCTTCGGTTCGTTACGCTAGATCACAAGACAGGGCAAGCTCGAAAATGCACTTACTTAAAACAACACATCAAGAATATCCGGAAAACTTAACTTCTTTAGTAGTCGCAGTTAGAATCAAAACTCCACTGAGAGCTTACGGCCACCGGATACCTTGTATAGGTACAGGCACAGGACGAAATACAGGAGTACGTATACGCGCACAAGCGCCGTCTCAGTTAAAATGTTACGGCTCAGAGGCCAAGGCTGTCAACAAATAGCAAGAGCTCCGGCAATAAGGTCTTCATGTCTTTCAAGACTTAACAAGGCCCTTAAACTAACGTAAAGTTCGCTGACCAATTGTTTATGTCTAAGTTAAGTGAATAAGGCTTGCACCCTTTAATTACACACAGAACTTTCAATTACTGTACTAAAACTGCTAGTATAAAAGAATAATACTTGGCGATAACAAACAGTAGATTTACCAACGGATATCTAATGCGCTTTTGAAACAACATAGTAATAGATACAAGCTTACCCGCCTGGCACGCACTCTAGGCTCAACATTTACCGAAAAGTTTGAGGTTATATACCCTCAAAATTTAGACCCATCTAAAACAAATTTAAAAGAACTTTACTTTAAAACATCTAAAGCTGATTTAACATTGCTCAAAACTTACGGCAGATAAGGAATGATGTACAGATAAGGAACAACAATTGGAAATATAAGTGCACATTTAGCGCCACTGGCAGAATCGGAGCAGAAAAGTTGAACGACAAATTTACCAATTCAGTCAGTGACCTGTCTAAATGAACATTTATGTAACCCGAGACTAGATCGGATATTCTAACAGACCAGCTGCCCGTACAACACTTCTTATACACACATAACTAGAAATCAATAAGCAAAACAGCGAAGTTACACTCGCGACTTTTAATAGGTTTCTGTAATTGCAAGAAAATCTCATCTTTAGAACTCCATAGGTGAGGTTCTCTGAGATAATGAACACAATACACACCATACCTTCTTAAGTAGTCAATACGGAATTATTCAAAGCACTATTCTGTCCGCCAGCATCCATAAGCACACGGCGAGAACATTCCAGAAGGCAAATTGCTGGTGCACGCTCATTCTGCGAAACCCTGGAATCAGCTACAGTGGATGCTATTGTGCATACGGCTCCGAATCCACAAGAAGCCCCAACGGCCACCATGTCAACAGACTGGCCGCTCATTCTGTACCTTCTGGCGCCTCATACCAACACCGACTAAGACCGATAACCCCGCAGTTTGGTCTCTTCCCCCAAACAACCCAACCCAACACCAACTCACCAGCCGCTGCACGGGTCCCGTCTTTTCCTCGCTCGAAAACAACGGTTAACCAAGCGGATTATTGCAGCACTCGCGAACCTACCGGAAAGCCAGTCAGTCAGAGGATCGAAAGATAGCACAACGCGGCCATGGGTCAATAAATACACGACTTCACCTCTCGAGTCCTCCATCACTGTGATCATTCCTATCTATCAATGTGTCTGTTATTTAGCAATCAAGCACTGTAGTTTATGAGCACGTATCAGGTACTCTGCGAACGGCCTTGTCGAAATGTACGCGGGAAACTAAAGAGCAATCTCTTATCCTTGGGGTGAGAAATTTCCCCCAGAGAGGGAGAACCAGCAATGAGGATGCAGAAGGCAATGAAAACCACGGCATTAAAGACAAGTAATATGTATCGACAGGTCATGCTGCCAATAACTGGAAAAACGTCATGATAATCTCTCCATTGGCAAAAGATTCCAAATTAGTCCCCAATTCTGGTCTCCGTGTGGCGAGTGCCAAGGTGAAGCTTGAACAATTAATAATAGGGTAACATTTACGTGACGTAGAGTGGAGTCACAAATGCAAATAGAGTGGAGAAGCTTCTGGAGAGAAAAATCTAAAGAGTCAATCTAGATACAGAGATGGTCCGTCAAATGTAATGGAAAGAAAATAACGATTGCAGGTTAGACGAATAGAGAGTTATATCAACAGCAGCGAAAATGGTGTAAAGAGAGTAGTGTATGTTATGAACAGAATGAACAGACGGAAATTCTGTGAACAGAGCATCAGCGCGGCTTTAGATAGCATCGCTCCTGCGAAACCCAACTCGCTCTTTTTTCACATGATACCTTGCGAACCATGGATGAAGCGTATCACACGGATGCTATATTCCTTGACTTCCGGAAAGCGTTTGACTCGGTGCCCCACTGCAGACTCCTAACTAAGGTACGAGCATGTGGGATTGGTTCCCAAGTATGTGAGTGGCTCGAAGGTTTCTTAAGTAATAGAACCCAGTACGTTGTCCTCGATGGTGAGTGTTCATCGGAGGTGAGGGTATCATCTGGAGTGCCCCAGGGAAGTGTGGTAGGTCCTCTGTTGTTTTCTATATACTTAAATGATCTTTTGGAGAGGGTGGATAGCGATGTGCGGCTGTTTGCTGATGATGCTGTGGTGTACGGGAAGGTGTCGTCGTCGAGTGACTGTAGGAGGATACAAGATGACTTGGACAGGATTTGTGATTGGTGTAAAGAATGGCAGCTAACTCTAAATATAGATAAATGTAAATTAATGCAAATGAATAGGAAAAATAATCCTGTAATGTTTGAATACTCCACTAATAATGTAGCGCTTGACACAGTCACGTCGATTAAATATTTGGGCGTAACATTCCAGGGCGATATGAGGTGGGACAAGCATGTAATGGCAGTTGCGGGGAAGGCGGATGTCGTCTTCGGTTCATTGGTAGAATTTTGGGAAGATGTGGTTCACCTGTAAAGGAGAACGCTTATAAAACACTAATACGACCTATTCTTGAGTACTGCTCGAGCGTTTGGGATCCCTATCAGGTCGGATTGAGGGAGGGCATAGAAGCAATTCAGAGGCGGGCTGCTAGATATGTTACTGGTAGGTTTGATCATCACGCGAGTGTTACGGAAATGCTTCATTAACTCGGATGGGAGTCTCTAGAGGAAAGGAGGCGTTCTTTTCGTGAATCGCTCCTGAGGAAGTTGAGAGAACCAGCATTTGAGGCTGACTGCAGTACAATTTTACTGCCGCCAACTTACATTTCGCGGAAAGACCACAAAGATAAGATAAGAGAGATTAGGGCTCGTACAGAGGCATATAGGCAGTCATTTTTCCCTCGTTCTGTTTGGGAGTGGAACAGGGAGAGAAGATGCTAGTTGTGGTACGAGGAACCCTGCGCCACGCACCGTATGGTGGATTGCAGAGTATGTATGTAGATGTAGATGTAGAGTTCAAAAGTGCCGACCGGCCGCACACAGCTGTGAGTCCTGCAAAGTTGGAATTTGCGGGCACTCTCATTCAAGGTGATAGACAGATCACAATCAAACACCATGCTGCACAACTGGCGTCTCTGTCGGTATTGATGACGCACTTGTCCTTTACTGAACACCGCTCGTACATGGTACATAGTGCGCTGTACATATTACATACGTAGCCTTCCAAGACTTGAGGTCACTGAGGTCACGAAGGCTGACTTAATGGTATTTGTAGTAACACGCTGTTGTCGTGCGCTAAGTTAGGAGAGAAATGAGAAGAAAACACGTAGTGGCGCTGCATTACGGAAATACGAGTTTCCGGACTTCCTGCTGGTAGGTAAACAACGGCGCCGTAAACGTTCCTTGTGAAGGCTCCGCTCGACAAAAGCGGCCGCCGCGCCGCGGTGGCAGGCCCAAATAATTAGGCGACTGCAAAGTGTCTGCCGCTGACGGACGGCAGGCGTCGCTGATCACAAGGAATGCCGGCTGCGCTGCCCTGCCCTCCCTCCTGCGCTCTGCCGCGACCGCGAGCGGCGTGCGCGCCTGGGGGGACAGAGACGTCGCGTGCCAGGAATAGCCGCGGGGGCGGCGGGGGCTGTGGGGCGGCAGCGCGGCGCCGCGCGCACGTGAGGCGGCGTGCCGGCCACCGCCGGCGCTTCCTCCGCCCAAACCGTGTCGCCGTTCCCTAATTGAGGGCCTGTCCGCACTTCCTGAGTGCCGCCCTACGTCTTCCTCTCCCCTCCCTGCACCGCCCAAGTCTCGCGGCGCGCTGCCCTTCGTCCCAGATCGCCGCGTTCATTTTTCCTGACACTCTGCGCCCGTCACCCCTCGCGCCTCTTAATGGAGATCGCGCCAGCGCAGACCGGTGACAGGATCCTGATGCTGGTGGCGAGCAGCATCTGAAGAGGGCCGTTATTGCTTTACCCATCATGTATTCAGCTGTACTGTGCGAAAACTCGTAGTCATGTGTCAGTTGCACAGCTGCTCGTTAAACTTACACCAGCAAAGACAACAATAATGATATTCTACGTACTGGTATGGTACAATGAATATATACACTACTGGCCATTAAAATTGCTACACCAAGAAGAAATACAGATGATAAACGGGTATTCATTGGACAAATATATTATACGAGAACTGACACGGGATTACATTTGCACGCAATTTGGGTGCATAGATCCTGAGAAATCAGTACCCAGAACAAGCACCTCTGGCCGTACTAACCGCGTTGATACGCCTGGGCATTGAGTCAAACAGAGCTTGGATGGCGTGTACAGGTACTTCTACCCATGCAGCTTCAACACGATACCACAGTTCATCAAGAGTAGTGACTGGCGTATTGTGACGAGCCAGTTGCTCGGCCACCATTGACCAGACGTTTTCAATTGCTGAGAGATCTGGAGTTTGTGCTGGCCAGGACAGCAGTCGAACATTTTCTGTATCCAGAAAAGCACGTACAGGACCTGCAACATGGGGCCGTGCATTATCCTGCTGAAAAGTAGGGTTTCGCAGGGATCGAATGAGGGGTAGAGCCACGAGTCGTAACACATCTGAAATGTAACGTCCGCTGTTTAAAGTGCCGTCAATGCGAACAAGAGGTGACCGAGACGTGTAACCAATGGCACCCCATACCGTGACGCCGGGAGATACGACAGTATGGCGATGACGAATACAAGCTTCCAATGTGCGTTCACCGCGATGTCGCCAAACACGGATGAGATCATGATGATGCTGTAAACATAACCTGAATTCATCCGAAAAAAGACGTTTTGCCATTCGTGCACCCAGGTTCGTCGTTGAGTACACCATCGCAGGCGCTCCTGTCTGTGATGCAGCGTCAAGGGTAACCGCAGCCATAGTCTCCGAGCTGATAGTCTATGCTGCTGAAAACGCCGTCAAACTGTTCGTGAAGATGGTTGTTGTCTTGCAAACGTCCCCATCTGTTGACTCAGGCATCATGCCGTGGCTGCACGATCCATTACAGCCATGCGGATAAGATGCCTTTCATCTCGACTGCTAGTGATACGAGGTCGTGAGGGGTGCAGCACGGCGTTCCGTATTACCCTCCTGAACCCGCCGATTCAATATTCTGCTAAAAGTCATTGGATCTCGACCAACGCGAGCAGCAATATCGCGATACGATTAAACCGAAATCAAGATAGGCTACAATCCGACCTATATCAAATTCTGAAACGTGATGGTACGCATTTCTCCTCCTTACACGAGGCATCACAACAACGTTTCACCAGGCAAATCCGGTCGACTACTGTTTGTGTATGAGAAATCGGTTGGAAGCTTTCCTCATGTGAGCACGTTGTAGGTGTCGCCACCGGCGCCAACCTTGTGTGAATGCTCTGAAAAGCTAATCATTTGCATATCACAGCATCTTCTTCGTGTCGGTTAAATTTCGCGTCTCTAGCACGTCATCTTCGTGGTGTAGCAATTTGAATGGTCAGTAGTGTAGCTATAAGTGATCCGGACTGTACAGAGTACGAAATTTAGTACTCACAGCTGCTATCTCTGGCTGCCAGAAGAGATCTTACTAGGAGAGGCATAGACTCGACCCGACGTTGGATGGTATATGCCGCAGTCCCAAGTAAGGTCTCCTATTTTTTTTTATAAGTACAGAACTCTGTTTGTATGGCAGTTGGTCACACTGGTATGAAGAGTGCTTCACGCGCTGTGTGTAAACATACGCACGCCGCGCTGAAGCGCTCAGTCTTGGTTTGGCAGCCGTTGAGAATGGAGCTCCCGTTGGATGTTACCGCCAAGTGCGAATTGCACACAGTTGTTCGGTTTTTGAAGGCAAAGGGCACTGTGCCGATTGAAATCCATCGCCAATTGACGGAAGTGTATGGTGAGTCGTGCATGGACGTCAAAAATGTTCGTAAGTGGTGTAGAGAGTTTGCGGCTGCTCGGACCGAAATTCACGACGAACAAAGGGGCGGAAGACCATCAGTTTCTGAGGAGACGGTGTTAAAGGTTGTGCAAAGCAAGCTTGAAGATCGGCGCATTACCCTGGATGATCTCTGCACGTTGGTTCCTGAGGTTTCCCGAAGCACCGCTCACAGAATTTTAACGGGAACATCGAACTACCGGAAGGTATGCGTAAGACGTGTGCCACGCTTGCTGACTGAAGACCACATGTGGCAACGAGTTGATGCTTCCCGTGCATTTCTTCACCGCCTTGCATCCGAACAGAACAGCTTTCTGGACTCAATTGTCACGGGTGACGAAACCTGGGCATACCACTTTACACTTGAGACCGAGCAACAATCACGCCAGTTCATAACTTTCTGAACAGCATGGTGGCGAGCTGGTATGACATGGGCATACAAAAACTCACACAGCGTATACAAAAATGCATCGACAGAAACGGTGATTATGTCTAAAAATAGCCAAATGTTCAAGCTGTAAACTGATGTAAACCATTGTAAAAATAAACTGGTCTATCTACTTATAAAAAATAGGAGACCTAACTTTTGGGATTACCCTCGTATATGGGTACATGATTCCATGCCATTTCAACTCACTTCGTCACTGGTGATTGACAAGTAGAGCTGTGCCAGTCCCCAGTACATGAGCAGGTATTTTCAGTGGTTGAGAGATCTGGAGATTGTGCAAAATACTACAGCAGTTTAATGCCTTTTGAAATCAAGCCATAGGTAAGATAGATTGTCTAAGAAAAAGCATCTGGACTCCATTTACTGAACATTAATATGGGCTGTGACAGCCCTCCCCTTTTTGGCTGCGTGATATCTGCTCGCCAGACTTTCAATAAGGTGTCGGAATGTCTATGGAGGAACGGAAGCCCTTTCTTCTGCCAGTCTCGTAACCAGAGAAAGCAGTGATGTAGATCACTTGGAGATAAGTTCGCGTTGTAGCTCATCCCAAACGTGATGCATTGCATTCATTTTGACAGGCCAGTCCATTAAAGGACTGTTATTGTCTACAAACCATTCCCTCACAGATGCTGTTTTATGCCAGAGCGAATTGTCATGCTGCTACAGTCATCGTTTATACCCTTCAGCCTATAGTGTTTCATAAGCACAATAAGGGAACCACATGCTAACCATAAAAAACGCCCTCACTGTGGCACTACACGTGATGGAGGATATGTGCTCTACGAGGTGCATTCAAGTTCTAAGGCCTCCGATTTTTTTTCTCCGGACTGGAAAGAGATAGAAACATGCGCATTGTTTTAAAATGATGCCGCGTTCATTGTCAATACGTCCCAGAGATAGCAGCACCGTACGGCAGACGGAATTTTACCGCCAACGGCGAGAATGAGAACTGTTTTAAATACTTAAAATGGCGACGTTTTCCTTACTTGAACAGCGTGCAATCATTCGTTTTCTGAATTTGCGTGGTGTGAAACCAATTGAAATTCATCGACAATTGAAGGAGACATGTGGTGATGGAGTTATGGATGTGTCGAAAGTGCGTTCGTGGGTGCGACAGTTTAATGAAGGCAGAACATCGTGTGACAACAAACCGAAACAACCTCGAGCTCGCACAAGCCGGTCTGACGACGTGATCGAGAAAGTGGAGAGAATTGTTTTGGGGATCGCCGAATGACTGTTGAACAGATCGCCTCCAGAGTTGGCATTTCTGTGGCTTCTGTGCACACAATCCTGCATGACATCCTGAAAATGCGAAAAGTGTCATCCAGGTGGGTGCCACGAATGCTGACGGACGACCACACAGCTGCCCGTGTGGCATGTTGCCAAGCAATGTTGACGCGCAACGACAGCACGAATGGGACTTTCTTTTCGTCGGTTGTGACAATGGATGAGACGTAGATGCCATTTTTCAATCCAGAAATGGAAGCACACAGATTCACCGCCACCAAAAAAATTTCGGGTAACCGCCAGTGCTGAAAAAATGATGGTGTCTATGTTCTGGGACAGCGAGGGCGTAATCCTTACCCATTGCGTTCCAAAGGGCACTACGGTAATAGGTGCATCCTACGAAAATGTTTTGAAGAACAAATTCCTTCCTGCACTGCAACAAAAACGTCTGGGAAGGGCTGCGCGTGTGCTGTTTCACCAAGACAACGCACCCGCACATCGAGCTAACGCTACGCAACAGTTTCTTCGTGATAACAACTTTGAAGTGATTCCTCATGCTCCCTACTCACCTGACCTGGCTCCTAGTGACTTTTGGCTTTTTCCAACAATGAAAGACACTCTCCGTGGCCGCACATTCACCAGCCGTGCTGCTATTGCCTCAGCGATTTTCCAGTGGTCAAAACAGACTCCTAAAGAAGCCTTCGCCGCTGCCATGGAATCATGGCGTCAGCGTTGTGAAAAATGTGTACGTCTGCAGGGCGATTACGTCGAGAAGTAACGCCAGTTTCGTCGATTTCGGGTGAGTAGTTAATTAGAAAAAAAATCGGAGGCCTTAGAACTTGAATGCACCTCGTAGAAATTCGCCAAACCCAAACCCTTTCATCGGATTAACAGAGGGCATAGCGTGCCTCATCACTCCAAATCACTCTCAGAGTCGTTCACTGTCCAGTGGCGTCGCTTAACACTGCCGGCAGATCTGTATAACTGGTGGAGCACTGTACACCATTCTTTTTAATTTCTGGTCTCAGTCATTGCGTCAGCTGGCCTGCTGGCAGCACTAGAACTCACTTGTGATTCCTTCCGTTGATTTCATGAAGTTTCTCACATCCGCGCTCCGCAGAGCTCAACGGTGCGTGTCCGTCCGTAGATGAATGATGTCAAACTAAACACATTTCAGCCGTCAATTTTCAACCTTATTTTATTAGACAATCAGTTTCGCCGCTTTATTACGCCATCTTCATGCCCCTAGCCGACGTGTAGGACTAATCTACCTCGCTTGTGATCGAAGCAGGAACCATCAACACTGATATTAGCATATATCTACTTGACGCAGTGACCACTTCAAACTTCCTACACGTCGATGAGGGACCTGAAGATGGCGTAATAAAGCGCCGAAACTGGTTGCCTTATAATATAGGTTGAAAATTGACGGCTGAAAGGTGTTCAGTTTGACATAATCAATCGAACAGCCGAGTCCCGCGACCATCACTAAAAAGATGGAACTACACAGCCCATGGCTGAGGTCTGGCTGGTCTCCGTTTAGCTGTAGTTGTTCCTTCAAATTGCCACCTCATAGTCATATCATCACAGGCCGATTCCGGCAGCTTTACAAGGGTTGAAATGTCCCTGATGCCTTTTTTAGTGACGTTCAGTGATCAGTCCACGTTCTGTGTCACCAAGATCTGCTGACCGTACAGGCTGAGGTGGTTACCACACAGGACATCACCGAGAAGGGCCAATTCGTTAAATAGCGGGTGGGTATCTGGCAAAGGGAATGGGAGTTAAGTGAAAATGGTCAAACAGTATCTAATTTCTTCCCGGGCATCAGGGAACGTTTGAGTCTGAGCCATGTCAATTCGAGCCGGAGTATGGCTCACTTTGATAGGTCACGCACTTTATCCTGCGCGCTTCCACCGCGTAGGGCCACAGCCAGAATGCTACTTGTACATGTGGGGAATATGGATCTTCCCCACACACACACACAAAAAAAACCAAAAGCAAATATTTTTTCGCTGTCACCGACAAAGAGCAGCACACCAGACACCAACGCAGTAGGACAATGACCTGTTACGGGCAATGAGAGACAGACGAGTGGGAGATAATAAATAACATCGCTAATAATGTCTCAAGGAAACCACATGACGAACACAGACAGACAAGGCCGTATGACAGAACACTGCAACACACACGACGTCAGCAGTTCCAATTCGTACAGCAACACAGACAGCAGTACCGAAACACACACTCACTCAAACAGCGAACACTTTCATCAAAACGTACTGCAGACAACCTTACACAACATTGAAACCAGGTTGGTAGGTACTCAGAGAGCGCACAGGACAAGGTTATGATTGTGGATGGGGCCGTAAACAGTTACTGTCAGTTGCACAATCAGACACACACAACTTTATTTTTATAAGAACCAATCATTTAAAAGATCACAAGTAAACAATACGACTGAAGGTCTAGTTAAAGAACTTGAAATGCTTTCTGGGCTGAAGGTCCAAGACCACACTAGAAAAACAAGAACGACCGAAGGCATGGCTTAGAAATCAAAAACAATTAAAAATAGAAGGTAAAACTTTTTCCTTTAAAAAACATGCAATTAGAAACAATTACCGAATGAAGGCCTACACTACACGTCTGAAGGACAACTATAATTAAAACACATTAATAAAAAAATTTAAACCAAGAAATTTCTTTTTAAACTTACAACAGAACGGCTAAAATCATGATTAAAGACATATTAACTTATTGCGCGGCTGAAGGTCACAAACAAATTTGAAACAACAGCTGAAGGCCTGAACAACAAGTCATACAAACAATTTAAAATAACCTCCTACCATCTTATAAAAAATTTACCTTCATAGAATACACACTGTTGAAGGCCTTATTAAAAGGTGTTCGCGTAAATCCTTGGCTGAAGGCCAACTAACAACAGCCAACAACTAACAGCTTAGGGCCTGGATCAAACAATTTCAGATAGAACTAATTTTAAGAAAAAAATTTTTACCTTTTTAAAATAAAATCGATCTTCAAAATTTTAATTTAACATGGCTGAAGGCCTTTATGTAAAATTTAAAAAGATCTGAATTAAAACACAGCCGAAGTCCTCGCACAATACTTCAAACTAAAATGAAAATCACAATCTAAAACAAGCGAAACAAGTGGTGCTCAGAAGTGTTCAAAAAGTTCGGCCTGAGGAGGTAGCTCAAACGTAAGGTGAGGGAAGACATGCAGTCAAGAGTAGAAGTTAAATTATCGGATGGCAACCCAAAATAGGGATGGCCCAAGGACCGACCAACAATTTAACCAATGCCCTTCTGTCCGACCAATGGCACAACGCTGGAAAATATCAGCCGAGGATGAGGGTACGAAAAGCACTACGTCATCAGAAATTGACGTTTAAAAACAGCCAAGGGAAAAATAACCACTCTAAGCAATTATGAAACAAAGATCTTAAAAGGCTGTCGAACTACATGCCGTGCGGGACAGCATCAACACGACGAGGAATGGCACACTGCCGGAAAACTACTCTAACGACCAAGGCAGGTAACCGGGGCGTTAACGGCCACAGGGTAGAAAATACGGCTGGTGCACTTCACTGGCAAGTAATTTAATAATCGATCACAATATAGGAAGACGGCTGCAAGATTTCGCCGACTCCAACACATCATACATTGCTGCTAGCCCAAACGGCCCAGGGAGCAACAACCTGCAAATGAATGACGTCACAGTAGTTGAGGCTTCATAACAGATTAACAGATCATTAAACTTCAGCGTTCAGGTTGTGTGGGCAACGAACTTCGTCGCTCTCGCAGCTAGCGCCTCACGATCAGACAGCGTGTGCACGCTGCCAGTGGTGGTCCCAGCCTGGCCTTGCGCCACGGAGAGTTGGCTGGCTCTGAGCACTATGGGACTTAACATCTGAGGTCATCAGTCCCATAGAACTTAGAACTACTTAAGGGGCTCCGGAACGCCCTATACTTGCAATGTTATAATAACGCTTATAAATTACATTTTTCCTCACAAAGTATTTGAGGTAGGAAGTTGAACATTTTACAGATTATTTATTGCAATATGGGCTACAACTTAACACAGGGATTTTACAAAATTTTTGTTCAGTTATTAAAGATGATTTTTTTCAATTGTAATGAAAATTCACAACATTTTTTTGTAATTTTTTATTTATATATTCAAAAATATACCGTTTTTTTTGGAAAAAGGCTGTGTTAAATTATGCAGAAGGTACTGTGTAACATTTACTGAAAGTTTGAAACAAATATGTTTGGAAGATCCTTAGAAAACATGTAATTAGTATGAGAAAATAAAAGTTTTGGGAATCGAGCGACAAAGATTGGATTAACTTTTTAGTGCATTCCAGGTCCATAGGATGGATTATCTACATCCTCTGCAAACTCCTCCTACAGCTTCCTCTTGTTCCTCCTCCTGTTTACTCTTGCTTGTATTTCTAGACTCTTTACAGCCCTTTCTGCAGCCCGAAGGCGTTCCTTGTCTAAAGCAAGCATCGCTCGTACCATGTTAGAACCTATCTTCATTCCCGTATTTCTAAATACCTTGCACCTTACAATGTTGCCATCATTGAAAGTCGCAACAGCAACTATACTTTTACTCATTATTATGCTTCAACAAAACAGAGACTCCAGAAACAGAATTAATTACGAATATTTTCGAGATAACGACAGAGTAAATAAACATGAAACAATCGACAATCACACCAGCGATATATATTGAACCATCACTGGTTAGCCACAACACATACTTTATCTCACATCACTAAAATGTACCTGATGAACACGGACGTTAATAATAACACCATTTGAGAGCAGTTTAACAGCGCCACAGTGGGTCACGCCCATGTAGAACACATTTCAAAAAAAATTTAAAAATAGTTGTAGTCTTCGGAATTGAATAAATTATATATCTATTAAAACGTAATAGTCTGCAGATTCAGAAAACGCAAAAAAGTAAAAATTGAACTTTTCATGATTCTGAGCCTTTCCGGAGCCCCTTAAACCTAACTAACCGAAGGACATCACACACATCCATGCCCGTCGCGGAGAGTTCCTCGCTGCTCCATCCCAACTGACTGACTCAATCCAGCATGCAGATAGCATTAAAATAACTGCTGAGTCAAAATCACACAAGCTACACACGGTTCCGCAAAACACTTCCACAAACAACTCGAACAATACTAAAACCAGTCACTGTGGAACAACTAGGAGGAATCAAAAGTCGACACACACACACACACACACAGAGAGATCCCTGAAGTAGTCGGCGACCAAATACACGTCGTCCGATGAGACGACCGACCGAACGACCAACCAAGGTTTTCCCCACTGAAGTCATGTGTGCCGGCAACGGTCGCGTGAGTCATGGCTGTCCGGATCTCACTGCCGCTCCATTCCCACTCAACTCCCGATACACGACGACCCAGAAATACTAGCGGTCGCTCCGAAGATAGTACGACAGAACTACTATCGATAAGCACTGCTGCTGCTACTCAAGGACGCAAGCGAGCAACAGCATTACGCCAGTAAGTAAGGAAGAAACAAGATGCCACTCGATGTGACAAAATACCTAAGAACAAATGGCATGAACGTGAGCCGCACATGGCTCAAACATCTAGAATAAATAAACTATGTTAGAATAAAAAGTGGATGGCTCTGAGCACTATGGGACTTAACATCTGTGGTCATCAGTCCCCTAGAACTTAGAACTACTTAAACCTAACTAACCTAAGGACATCACACACAACCATGCCCGAGGCAGGATTCGAACCTGCGACCGTAGCAGTCGCGCGGTTTCGGACTGAGCGCGTAGAACCGCTAGACCACCGCGGCCGGCAAAAAGTGTAATGCAATCAACCTTGGAAACCTTTTATAGCTTAAGTGTGAACAGCAGGCGTATCCATCCCGTGGTATTATACCGCTGTTAGGCTGTAACACTTGCATACCAACTTTTAATATACAAACAACATTGTAGGTGTAGTTCAAGACACGTAGTACAGGAAATGAAGGATAATGAATAACACAAAGAAATAATATACTTTACACTCATAAAACCACTGCGCCTTCCGTAATGTACATAATAATGTTCTTGTAAACAGTGTTTAGAAATATTAATCCGTAAGTTAAACTGTAGCTAACAGGGAATGCACGGCTCGAAGTAGTTCCTAGGCTAGTTCCGAGTCATTTCTATCAAAAAAATGGTTCAAATGGCTCCGAGCACTATGGGACTTAACATCTGAGGTCATGAGTCCCCTAGAACTTAAAACTACTTAATCCTAACTAACCTAAGGACATCACACACATCCATGCCCGAGGCAGGATTCGAACCTGCGACCGTAGCGGTCGCGCGGTTCCAGACTGAAGCGCCTGTAACCGCGTGGCAGGCTCATTTCTATCGTCTATCATCATATATTCTTAAAATCTGATGCTGTTTCGTTTTTTCCTTTCAATTTCTAATGTATTTTTAATTTAGTATTACTTCAGTTGTAATTGCTGAAAACAATAATTGCTGTGTGTAATATGAAAAGGGAAATGCAAAGGCTCAATCTAGCTATAGTATGGGTCAGTTAAAAGAACTGGACAAAAGACTGGATTTCTGGTCAGATGAGTATAGAGTAATATCAACAGCAGCAGAAAATGGTATAACGGGAGTAGGAAGGTAGGGCAGAGGGTGTGTTACTGTGAACAGTTCAGTGATAGGGTTATTCTTGTCAGTATCGACAACAAAACAACACCGAGCACGATAGGTCAAGTATACATGCCGACGTCGCAAGCTGAAGAGATAGATAAAATGTATGAGGATATGAAAGGGTACTACAGTACGTAAGGGAGATGAAAATCTAATAGTCACGGGGGATTGAAATGCAGCTGTAGGAGAAAGAGTAGAAGGAAAGGTTGCGGGAGACTATGGGTCTAGTACAAGGAATGAGAGAGCAGAAAGAGTGATTGAATTCTGTAATAAACTTCAGCTAGTAATAGCGAATACTCTGTTCCGGAATCACAAGAGGAGGAGATATATCAGGAAAGGGCAGGGTGAAAGGGGAGATTTCAGATAGATTACATCATGGTCAGACAGAGATTCCGACAACAGATACTGGATTGTAAGGCGTACCCAGGAGCAGATATAGACTCAGATCACAACATAATAGTGAAGAAAAGTAGGCTGAAGTTTAAGAAATTAGTCAGAAAGAAGCAATACGTAAAGAAGTGGGATACGGAAGTACTAATGAATTTGGAGATACGCTTTAAGTTTTCTAAGGCTATAGATACAGCAGTAAGAAATAGCTCTGTAGGCAGTACAGTTGAAGCGGAATGGGCATCCCTAAAAAAGCTGATAACAGAAATAGAACAGCAGTAGATCATAGGTACAACGAAGGTAACTGCGAAGAAACCATGGGTAACAGAAGAAATACTTCAATTGATCGATGAAAGGAGGAAATGCAAATATGTTCCGGGAGACTCACGAATGCAGAAATATAAGTCGCTGGGGAATGAAATAAATAGGTGGTGCAGGGAGCTAAGACGGAATGGGTGCAGGAAAAATGTGAAGACATCGAAAAAGAAATGACTGTCGGTAGGATTGACTCAGCATACAGGAAAATGAAAACAACCTTCGGTAACACTAAAAGCAAGGGTGAAAACATTAAGAGTGCGATGGGATTTCCAGTGTTAAATGCAGGCGAGAAAGCGGATAGGTGGAAAGAATATGCTGAAATCCTCTATGGGAGGGAAGTTTTGTCTGATGTGATAGAAGAAGAAACAGGAGTCGATTTGGAAGAGACAGGAGACCCGGTATTAGAATTTAAAAGAGCTTTGGAGGACTTAAGATCAAATAAGGCAGAAGGGATAGATAACATTGCATCAGAATATCTACAATCGTTGCTGGAAGTGGCAACAGAACGACTACTCACATGGGTGTGTAGAATGTATGAGTCTGGCGACATACCATGTGACTTTCGGAAAAACATCATCCACACAATTCCGAAGACGGTAAGAACTGACAAGTGCGAGAATTATCGCACAATCAGCTTAACATCTCACGTATCCAAGCTGCTGACAAGAATAATATAAAGAAGAATGGAGAAGAAAATTGAGGATGCGCTAGATGACGATCAGTTTGGCTTTAGGAAAGGGAAAGGCGCGAGAGAGGCAATTCTGACATTGCGATTAATAATGGAAGCCAGACTAAAGAAAAATCAAGACACGTTCATAGGATTTGTAGACCTGGAAAAAGCGTTTGACAATGCAATATGGTGCAAGATGTTCGAAATTCTGAGAAAAATATGGGTAAGCTATAGGGTGAGATGGGTCATATACAATATGGTCAACAGCCTAGAGGGAATAATAAGAGTGGACGACCGAGAACGAAGTCTTCGTACTAAAAAGGGTGTAATACAAGGATGTAGTAATACAAGGATGTAGTCTTCCGCCCCTACTGTTCAACCCATACGTCGAGGAAGCAATGATGAAAATAAAAGAAAGGTTCAGAATTAAAGTTCAAAGTAAAAGGATATCAATGATACGTCTCGCTGATGACATTGCTGTCCTGAGTGAAAGTGAAAAAGAATTACATGATATGCAGAATGGAATGAACAGTCTAATGATTACAGATCATGGATTGAGAGTAAATCGAATAAAGACGAAGGTAATGAGAAGTAGTCGAAATGTGAACAGCGCGAAACTTAATATCAGGAGCGATGGTCACGAAAGAGATGAAGTTAAGGAATTCTGCTACCTAGGCAGTAAGATTACGAGTGACGGGCGTAGGAAGGAGGAAATCAGAAGCAGAATAGGAATGGCAAAAAGGGCATTCCTGGCCAAGAGAAGTCAACTAATATCAAATATCGGACTCAATTTGAGGAGGAAATTTCTGAGAATTTACGTCTGGAGTACAGCATAGTCACATAGAATCGGTGTACTGATTCTGATCGAGGAGCGTGGCTGAAGGAGACTGGCACTGACTTTTATAAAGGAAATATTTTCGCATTTTTCTTGAGTGACTTAGGCAGACCAGGGAAGATGAAACTGGAAGTGGGCGGAGCGGAGTTTGTACCGCGGTCATCGAGACAGCGAATTAGTCCTTGAGGTAGCATGCATGCCCTCATGAGGTGACCTCGGATCGTTAGAAGTTTGGTCATATGTGTCACAAGACAAAGGGAAAGTACTCGTTCGATTCGTGCATAGCGTATGGTGTAAACATTATCATATGTTATTGTACAAACTGTACAATAAACTAGTGTTTCACTGTGTTTGTAGACGTACATAAATATTGTACATTTATAGTAACATTTCACTTCTGGCACCTTCAGAGATGGCTGATTTCTTTAAAAATGTCCACAATGTTCTCTAGGCTCAACGGCCTGATGCAATGCTTTCAACTGGATGTCACTTCGGCTACTCGCATGTTCGTGAACCAGTAGCATTTGGTGTTCCCAAGATGTCACTCATTTAAGTACTAACCGGACCGGATGTTAATTTCAGGGATCTGGCCAGAACCGGCGTGTCCAACGTCGCAAGACCGTTGGATCTGCATATATATCTACATGGATACTCCAAAAGCCACCGTACGGCGCTTGGTGGAGGGTACATCGTACCACTAACAGCCATTTCCTGTCTTGTTTCAATCCCAAACAGAGTTAAGCCGTCGGCACACGGACCGTGCGTCCGAACGTTGAGCGTTGAGCGTGCCGAGTTTCTGACGTCATAGCGTGGAATAGCACCTTCGGGAGTCTTTCCGAACGTGCAGAGCAATATCTGGCATGTCAGATATTCTGAGCGCGCGTCAGAGCGTTGACCAATGAGATGACACTACGCCACCTACGTCACACGCACGCCGTCTCCCTTCAGTACAGAGTTGTGAGGCGCCATATTGGCATTCATTTCAAGCTTATATGTATATATGCTGTTTCTGACCACCAGAAAATTAAGAATCACTGGAAAACCCGTTGTTAACTGTGTGATTCGTTCCAATAAAATAACGAGAAAAATCATATTCATGGCAAAAGAATTTTTGTAACTTGCGTATTATGAGAGTAGGCTATTTGAAGGCAGCGACACACGGAAGATCCCCTAAAACGCATTGTTCTTGGTACAATTTGTTATAATTAAATTTCAGTTAGTAACATATCTACGATAAGGCTTTCTGAAATGGGTAATATACTTTGATTACTAACAATGTGTGTTGTTGGTTTAGCGTAATGAGTAGCATCACTGCCTTGAATTGATTTGGTAGTTGGGTCGGAGGTTCGTCTCTTGACACTACTAAATTTTATTTTGTAACATTCACGTTTTTATTAGGTTCTGATACTTTATTATTAGTTTAATATAAGTATATAATAAATATTTGATGTTATGTAAATATAAGTTCACCTTTTTTTTAGGGGTGACTTTGTTCGATTAGCTTAATCTACTAGAGAGCTTGCGCTATTTGTATAAAGATATTTTGCTCCTTTTTCTTTTATGCTTCGTAATTCACATATTGCAAAGATTCTGCTACTGGGTAGGGACAGTGATCAAGTAAGACTGACCTTGTGGTTTTACTAAAATGTGGGAATGATGAAATAATGTTTATCTTATGCGGAGAAGTATTCCAAATTTGTACCGCACTGTTTGTAATGGAACTTTTATATGTCTGTCCTTATTGGTTGGACATGATACTTTCCATTTCGTGTACGATGGAGGAAATGTGCGTTTTAATAGAGCTAACGCGGGAATTTTACGCGCGCCCGTTGAGTAAACAGTGTGATTTACGAACTAGAAACATCCCTCAACTGCCGCTGGAGTGCGTTGCGATCGCGTATATCAGGTTGGGGCCCACGTACTGTATGCACAAATCGCATCGTTCCTGAGCGTGCAGCAGCACGTTGAACTCGGCACGCTCAACGTTAACGTTCGACAGCACGGTCCGTGTGCCGACGGCTTTAGGAAGAAAGACTGTCTATATTTCTTCGTGTATGCCCTAATTTCTCGCATCTTCGTGGTCCTTGCGCGAAATGTACGTTGGCGACCGTAGAATCGTTCGGCAGTCAGCTTCAGGTACCGGTTCTCTAAATTGTCTGAAAAGACCGTTGCCTTCCCTTTAGGGATTCGTATCTGAGTCCCCCGAACCATTTATATAACACTTACATGTTGTTAGAAGCTACTGGTGACAAATCTAGCAGCCCGCCTCTGAATTGTTTCGATTTAGTCGTTTAATCCATTCTGGTACGGACCACAAATATTCTAGCAGTACTCGAGAATAGGTCGCACTAGCGTCCTATATGCAATCGCCTTTACAGATGAACCACGGTTTCCCAAAATAAAACGAAGTTGACCATTCTCCTTTTCTACCACAGTCCTCACATGCTCGTTCCATTTCATATCGCTTTGCAACGTTACGCCCAGATATTTAAAAGACTTCACTGTGTCAAGCAGGACGCTACAAATAATGTATCCGAACATTACACCTATATCTACATCTACATCCATACTCCGCAAGCCACCTGACTGTGTGTGGCGGTTCTCCCTTCTATTCCAGTCTCGTATTGTTTGTGGAAAAAAGGATTGTTGGTATGCCTCTGTGTGGGCTCTAATCTCTCTGATTTCATCCTCATGGTCTCATCGCGAGATATACGTAGGAGGGAGCAATATACTGCTTGACTCTTCGCTGAAGGTATGTTCTCGAAACTTTAACAAAAGCCCGTACCGAGCTACTGAGCTTCTCTCCTGCAGAGTCTTACACTGGAGTTTATCTATCATCTCTGTAACGCTTTCTCGATTACTGAATGATCCTGTAACGAAGCGCGCTGCTCTCCGTTGGCTCTTCTCTATCTCTTCTATCAACCCTACCCGGTACGGATCCCACACTGCTGAGCAGTATTCAAGCAGTGGGCGAACGAGCGTACTGTAACCTACTTCCTTTGTTTTCGGATTCCATTTCCTTAAGATTCTTCCAATGAATCTCAGTCTGGCATCTGCTTCACCGACGACCAACTTTACATGATCATTCCAATTTAAATCACTCCTAATGCGTACTCCCAGATAATTTATGGAATTAACTGCTTCCAGTTGCTGACCTGCTATATTGTAGCTAAATGATAAGGGATCTTTCTTTCTGTGTATTCGCAGCACATTACACTTGTCTACATTGAGATTCAATTTCCATTCCCTGCACCATGCGTCAATTCGCTGCAGATCCTCGTGCATTTCAGTACAATTTTCCATTGTTACAACCTCTCGATATACCACAGCATCAACCGCAAAAAGCCTCAGTGAACTTCCGATGTCATCCACAAGGCCATTTATGTATATTGTGAATAGCAACGGTCCTACGACACTCCCCTGCGGCACACCTGAAATCACTCTTACTTCGGAAGACTTCTTTCCATTGAGAATGACATGCTGCGTTCTGTTATCTAGGAACTCTTCAATCCAATCACACAATTGGTCTGATAGTCCATAAGCTCTTACTTTGTTCATTAAACGACTGCGGGGAACTGTATCGAACGCCTTGCAGAAGTCAAGAAACACGCCATCTACCTGGGAACCCGTGTCAATGACCCTCTGAGTCTCGTAGACGAATAGCGCCAGCTGGGTTTCACACGACCGTCTTTTTCGAAACCCATGCTGATTCCTACAGAGTAGATTTCTAGTCTCCAGAAAAGTCATTATACTCGAACACAATACGTGTTCCAAAATTCTACAACTGATCGACGTTAGAGATATAGGTCTATAGTTCTGCACATCTGTTCGACGTCCCTTCTTCAAAACGGGGTTTACCTGTGCCATTTTCCAATCCTTTGGAACGCTACGCTCTTCTAGAGATCTACGGTACACCCCTGCAAGAAGGGCGGCAAGTTCCTTCGCGTACTCTGTGTAAAATCGAACTGGTATCCTATCAGGTCCAGCGGCCTTTCCTCTTTTGAGCGATTTTAATTGTTTCTCTATCCCTCTGTCGTCTATTTCGATATCCGCCATTTTGTCATCTGTGCGACAACCTAGAGAAAGAACCACAGTGCAGTCTTCCTCTGTGAAACAGCTTTGGAGAAGGACATTTAGTATTTCGGCCTTTAGTCTGTCATCCTCTGTTTCAGTACCATTTTGGTCACAGAGTGTCTGGACATTTTGTATTGATCCACCTACCGCTTTGACATAAGACCAAAATTTCTTAGGATTTTCTGCCAAGTCAGTACATAGAACTTTACTTTCGAATTCATTGAATGCCTCTCGCATAGCCCTCCTCACACTACATTTCGCTTCGCGTAATTTTTGTTTGTCTGCAAGGCTTTGGCTATGTTTATGTTTGCTTCCGCAGCAGTTTTCTTACTCGGTTGTTGTACCACGGTGGCTCTTTTCCATCTCTTACGATCTTGCTTGGCACATACTCATCTAACATATTGTACGATGGTTCTGAACTTTCTCCACTGATCCTCAACACTATCTGTACTTGAGACAAAACTTTTGTGTTGAGCCATCAGGTACTCTGAAATCTTCTTTTTGTCACTTTTACTAAACAGAAAAATCTTCCTACCTTTTTGTAATATTTCTATTTACGGCTGAAATCATCGATGCAGTAACCGATTTATGATCGCTGATTCCCTGTTCTGCGTTAACTGTTTCAAATAGTTCGGGTCTGTTTGTCACCAGAAGGTCTAATATGTTATCGCCACGAGTCGGTTCTCTGATAACTGCTCAAGGTAGTTTTCAGATAAAGCACTTAAAAAAATTTCGTTGGATTACATGTTTGTCCTTCCTACTGATTCTCATCAACTTACATTTTTCGCATTTAGAGCTGGTTGTCATTCATCACACGAAATAGAAATTTCATCTAAGTTATCATATATAACCGTACAGTCATTCAACTTCGACACCTTACCGTACACCACGGCATTATCAGCAAACAAACGCAAATTACTGCTCAACATGTCAGCCTGTCTGCCAAATCATTTAAGTATACAGAGAACAACAGCGGTCCTATCACACTTCTCTGGTGCACGCCTGACGATACCGTTGTCTGTGGTGAACACTCGCAGTGGAGGCCAACACACTGGGTTCTATAACTTAAAAAGTGTTCGAGCCTCTCACATATCTGTGAACCTATACCATATACTCGTACAATCGTTATTAGCCTGCCTGGTATTTCCGTGTTGTGCTGCAGCTCTAGTTCACAGTACACCGTGTGAGAGTTGAGTTTCGCACCAGCGATGATTTCCTAAAACATGCAGGTTCGTGGATATAAGCTTCTCGGGCTAGAAAAATTTATCATATTCGAACTGAGGATGTGTTCAAGGATTCTGCAGCAAACAGAAGTCAGGGATATTGGTTTGTAGTTGTTTGAGTCTGTTCTTTTACCCTTCTTATAACAGGAATCACCCCTTTCCTCCAGTCGTTTGGGAATTTGCGCTGGGGGAGAGATTCGTGATAAATGCAAGCTAGGTAGGGGCCAATGCCGTGGCGTACTCTTTGTAAAACGAAACTGAGATTCTGTGCGAAACTGGTGACTTACTTGTTTACAAATCTTTCAATTGTTTCTCTGCACCAGGAATGGTTATTACTATGTCATCCATATCGGAATCTCGTCCTCTGGTCAAACGACAATATGTTTGTTCAATTCTCCTGCGTGAACAATTTCTTGTACACGAAATTTAAATCTTCGGCATATATCGATCAGTATTTTGGTACTGGACTTAAAATTTAAAATTTATTTAATTCGGACTGAAGTAACTATTCTGCTGTCCCGGGACTGTATTGAAGCGATGAAGTCGCTGGCAATTTTAACAGAATACTTGGTGGTTGAAATCCGAAACCAGTGTCTAGGTCAGACAAATTTTCCTGTGGACGCTGTGCATTCCATTAGTTGCTATTAATGTGCTGAAACAGTTCCAGAGGCATAGCAAATTTCTTCACAAATATAGCCTCACTCAGGAAACTTATAAAATAAAATGAATTGAAGAAGAATGCTTCTTGTGCTATTGAAATAAAGCAACTAAAACATGAGTTGTATTAGAATGTAAAAAAAAAAATTTCGAGCAGACAAATGTAAGAAAAGCATACAGTGAATTCTTCCAAAACAATAACCACTCTCAAACATGCAGGAAATATGTGCTGTTAACTAGCATGCTACGGTTGTTGTTCTTTTCGATCTCTGAGTACTAATTACCCCAACTTTAGATGAATATTCTTTAACAAATACTACATTTTTCGCGTCTCTCCCACACCATGTGCTATGTATGACAACGAAATTTACAGTAACGTAGGCCTTTTCATATTTAGAGTAGCGATCGTAATTAGCAGGAAGTTAAAATAATGTTGACGTTCATTCATCACATTCCTAAAATTGTTTTCTGTTTCACTGAAAATCCTGTGTAACAATGTGATATATTTATAATGAAAATGTTTATTATACTGTAACGTTTAGCAACCCATTTAACAACTTTCAGCGACGATAAATTGCTCGGGAACGGGGGATGTATTAAGCTTATATCGGGAGCTCATTAAGGAGTTTATGTCTGGCTCGTGACTAGCCCTTTGGTGTGGGGCACATTGCGTCTCCTTTAATCTTCTTTCAAGGTGTCTCGTCCAGAGAAGAGAAGGCGCTCCTTGACTAATGACATAAGCTGCTGAAAGCTAGCGCTTAATTATTCATTTAACTCTCACTAAGTAGCCGGCCCGCTCGTTAAACATCGCAAACACTAGCATTAAGAGAGAATACTTGACGAATACAAGTTCACAGGAACAGAGAGACCACTTGGGGCGGGAGAAGAGCGCGTCCTATTACTGGAGTTCCGCGAGAGCGTCGCGAACGCGCTAAGTTCCTAGGCTAACTTCGGAGGTGGCAATAAGGCCGGAAGCGCCTGTGTTTGCCGCCGGAATAGCGGGCGTAAGCCATTAGGAGCGCTGCATACACGCCAAGTCCGTGCTTTTGGCACAAACACTGCGAGAGGTACCTGTGAGCGACGATGTGTGCTACGGATAGAGTTCTGTTCAAGATCTGTGGACAAGCTTAACAAAGATTCCCTAGAGTGAAAACACTTAAATCAAAACGAAATTAATTCTTTCCATGTGGCATTAAAGCAAGATACGATCAGATGAGTCAAAAGTGCCGTCCAGTTACGGTGAGCATGTAGCATGATGCAAGCAGGATTGAGAGAGAGGAATATTTTGCCACCTCATGGTGGACACAAGATTCTGTTTTTATTTGTAGCATTTCGATGACCCAATCGACAGTTTCAGTTACTGTGCGAGACAGTCTTAGTTCTTCTCATGTGTCGGCTAGGGTAGCTACTGTAATGGAGATGACTCAAGACTGAACATAAAGTCATCATGGACGCCGGTACATAGAGTGATAGAGTGATATTGTTGTTGTTGGTGATGATGATGATAAGAGAGTTGATGGTGAAGATGAGGCGTAGCAGGAGAAGGTGGAGCAGGAGGTTAAAGTAAAGTGAAATGATAAAAGTTGGTGTGATGATGCTGATAATGATTACGAAGATGAAAATGAAACCAACGATCTCGAAATGTGTCAGAGTGGTCCCTATGCCTTCACGGCTTAAGGCGCTGCCAAATAGTTTGTACTGTAACCCAGAACATTGCTAACAATCTGATGATCAGTAGTTGCACGGAACGATCAAATGTGTACATTGGTTTTGCATTAGAATATGCTTCAGGTGCTATAATCAAACAAAACAAATCCATTATTTGCTTCATTAAAACCTACAGTTAGATGACACGAGGGTCATTTCAAAAGTTCTGAACACTGTTGGACAGAATAGAAGAAAATAATTTATGTCACAAAACACCTTACAGGCCTGCAATGCAATTTCCATTCTTGCTAATGACAGCTTCTCACCGTTTTGGAAACTTCTGTGTTACGAATAGTTTGCTTCATTAAGACCTACAGTTAGATGACACGAGGGTCATTTCAAAAGTTCTGACACTGTTGGACAGAATGGAAGAAAATAATTTATTTCACAAAACACCTTACAGGCCTGCAATGCAATCTCCATTCTTGCTAATGACAGCTTCGCACCGTTTTGGAAACTTCTGTATTACGAACAGAGTACCTTCCTCGTTGAGCTGTCTACTCGGGTCACCTCAGTGGAAGCTTCATCAGTTGTATCGAAGCGTTTTCCACGGAGCCGTTCCTCCGTGTTCTGATGGGCTGATGTTAAGACTGTACGAAGGTGGGAAAGTATTATCCATCCACATCTGTCGAGCAGTTCTCTCACTGGTAAGGCAAACCCTTTACCTGTTCTCCTTCTGTTCGATAACCTTGAAGCAATTCTTCTACCATTACCTTGCGATCTTTAACTTTTCAGTTGTTATTCTGTAAACTGAATTGACACATATTTTGTCTTCATATGCAATTTCCTCAAAATGTCGTTAACAATAACCTTTGATGTGTAGTCTGTTGTAGCTGATGGCCTTCTGCTTTTTGGGTTCTCCTCGCCGCTTATCCGACCTACACGCAAACGAAACAGTGGATATTTAAGGTTTCGCGGAGTAGACCTCGCTCTCATTTAGCTCCGGTTCTTAGCAGAATCAATCGATAATTCGTCGGCAGTTGTGTCTTGAATTCTTGGTGACTGATTTGATATTCACGTTCGCCCCCCGTACCGACGAGAAAGACATTCCGCGTGCGGAGCGCACCAGAGCGCCATCTCTGTAGAAAAGTATGGCCTTGGCTATAGAGGACGAACCCGGTAGCTAGTTTAGAAAATTTCCGGCTCACTGCCTAGCTAGCGGTCTCCAATTAAATACTGGCCATTCTGAGGCACGTGGATGCGCAGTTACCCCCATGACGTTTCAGTTGAGACATTGATATTAATTTATGTTTCACTGTTTCATTCATTTACGTTTCTATTCTCCGAATGTGTAATTGAACGTTACGATTTATAGATTAATTGTCCCAGTGCTTTCTCCATCCTTTCCCGGCGCATCCATCACCATCTCCGCCAAAACCACCTCCTCCCAAACATCCCATGTGGCTTTCGACCTTCCTTCTCTGTTGATGACCAACTCACACCTACAAATCCTTAATCCGTCCCATCCTCTGCTATGCCAGTTCTGCCTGGATATCTGCCCCCTCCCCCCCCCCAATTCTATAAGTCCCACCAGATCCTTGAGCGTCATGCACTCTGCCTCGCCTTCCGTGAACGCCTCCCGTCCCCCACGCGGATCCTCTATTATCTCATTCCTTTCCCCCATCTGCTCCTATTCCTCGAACATACCCGCATCCTCTACACCTCCCGCCGCCTATAACCCCCTCACCCACTGGTTGCTCCTCTCCTCTCCCATCCCCGCCCCCTGCCACGTCTTCACTGTTGTGTCCCCCCTACCCTCCATCTCTACACCCTACATCTCCTTTCCCAAGGTGGCTTCCATCAACTCCCCCTCCCAGATGATGCCCTCTCGCCCTCCATTTATCCCTCCTATCAACTCTGATCCACACTCCCCCTCCTTTCCTCTGTCCTTTTCCCGGGCTCCCTCTCCCCCCCTTCCATCCTCTTTCTTCCCCACCACCCCTCTCTTTGCCCCCTTCTCTCCCCCGAGTCCTTTTACATTTCCCTCCTCTGCTTCCTCTCATTCCCTCTCGCGTCTGCCCTTCTCCCCCTATATTAGTCCTCTCCCTCCTTGGTTCCTTCCCCCCCCCTTTTCGTTTTTTCCTCTCCTCCCTCCTTGATTTTCCCCCTCCTCCAGGTCCCCCCCCCCCCCATCGGCCTTTGGCTCGGGAGTGCCATATTTGTGCCACCATTTTCGTGCAGTGTTTTACAGTGTGTGTGTTTTCCAGTGAGTGTTCCGTGTTGTGTCTTTTGGGAAGTGTAGCGAACAGCCATCATACTGTCGCTGGATGTGATTTTTAACTCTTGCGAACAGAAACCAGCCTGTCGCCCTGTTTTTTTTTAAATTGTGTGTCTACTATGTTACTTGTCTGATTCCTGTGTATTTTATTAACATTGCTAACCCCTTTTGCTTTCTGTTTTAGCTTTCCGCATTTTTACGCCATTTTACACTTTAAGTCACCAATTTATCGCCTGTTTTTCCTTGTTTCTTTCTTCTTCCTTTTTTTTTTAAAAAGTCTGTAGGCTGTAGAGCAGCGTACTAAGCTGCTGCCAGGCCGCCCCCTTCGGGGGGAATCGAAAATCAATAAAGAGAAAAAAAAGTACTTTCTATTGCGATGAATCGAAAAAGGTGGCCCAAGAAATCAGCCTTCACCACATGAAAGTGGCAAGCCAGATTCAGTAGAGTGTCTCAAACAAGCGGCCATGATAGATTAGATACCTTCAAGAAGCCTCAATTTGAATGTTTTGGTGGTATTTTGAATCTTATACCAGAAAATATTCGTTTTTTACACTACTGGCCATTAAAATTGCTACACCACGAAGATGACGTGCTACAGATGCGAAATTTAAACGACAGGAAGAAGATGCAGTGATAAGCAAATAATTAGCTTTTCAGAGCATTCACACAAGGTTGGCACCGATGGCGACACCTCCAACGTGCTGACATGAGGAAAGTTTCCAGCCGATTTCTCATACACAAACAGCGGTTGACCGGCGTTGCCTGGCGAGACGTTGTTGTGATACCTCGTGTAAGGAGGAGAAATGCGTACCGTCACGTATCCGACTTTGATAAAGGTCGGATTGTAGCCTATTGCGATTGCGGATTATCGTATCGCGACATTGCTGCTCGCGTTGGTCGACATCCAATGACCGTTAGCAGAATATGGAATCGGTGGCTTCAGGAGGGTAATACGGAACGCCGTGCTGGATCCCAAAGGCCTCGTATCACTAGCAGTCGAGATGACAGGCATCTTATCCGCATGGTTGTAACGCATCGTGCAGCCACGTCTCGATCCCTGAATCAACAGATGGGGACCTTTGCAAGACAACAACCATCTGCACGAACAGTTCGACGACGTTTGCAGCAGCATGGACTGTCAGCTCGGAGACCATGGCTGCGGTTACCCTTGACGCTGCATCACAGACAGGAACGTCTGCGATGGTGTACTCAACGACGAACCCGGGCGCACGAATGGCAAAACGTCATTTTTTCGGATGAATCCAGATTCTGTTTACAGCATCATGATGGTCGCATCCGTGTTTGGCGACATCGTAGTGAACGCACATTGGAAGCGTGTATTCGTCATCGCCATATTGGCGTATCACCTGGCGTGATGGTATGGGGTGCCATTGGCTACACGTCTCGGCCACCTCTTGTTCGCATTGACGGCACATTAAACAGTGGAAGTTACATTTCAGATGTGTTACGACCCGTGGCTCTACCCTTCATTCGATCCCTGAGAAACCCTATATTTCAGCAGGATAATGCACGACCGCAAGTTGCAGGTCCTGTACGGGCCATTCTGGATACAGAAAATGTTCGACTGCTGACCTGGCCAGCACATTCTCCAGATCTCTCACCAACTGAAAACGTCTGGTCAATGGTGGCTGAGCAACTGGCTCGTCACAATACGCCAGTCACTACTCTTGATGAACTATGGTATCGTGTTGAAGCTGCATGGACAGCTGTACCTGTACACGCCATCCAAGCTCTGTTTGACTGAATGCCGAGGCGTATCAAGGCCGTTATTACGGCCAGAGATGGTTATTCTGGGTACTGATTTCTCAGGACATTTGCACCCAAATTTCGTGAAAATCAAATGTCAGTTCTAGTATAATATATTTGTCCAATGAATACCCGTCTATCAGCTGCATTTCATCTTGGTGTAGCAATTTTAATGGCAAGTAGTGTATTACGTTGTCTTGTCACTCAAGGTGACCAACTGTCAAAACCCTGAGTAACCGCCTTTTGCAGCGTGGACATGCAGGAAGAGAGTCGGTGGTAATCCGGGAGGTACCGACAGAGATGTGCAGCCACGCTTCACATGCCGTGCAGCGTGGGAAGCTGTTCTAGGTTTCTCCGTTGGGCATCCATGGCGCGAAGAGCTCGATCGAGGTAGTCCCACATATTCTCGATTGGGTTTATATACCGTGATGTTTGGCGGCCAGGGAACTACAGTAAACTTATCCCGGTGTCCTTAGAACCAGGCACCTACACTGCAACGCGTGTGACATGTTGCATTGCCCTGCAGGTAGATACCATCGTCCCGAAAAAAAACAAATTGCCTGAAGGGGTGGACATGGTCCACAAGGACTTTATGTATGCTTGCATTGATCCAGTGTGCTTTCCAGAATGACTAGGTGACCCAGCGTACGCCACGACAACATCCCCCAGACTATAACGCTCCTTCCTCCAACCTGGACCCTTTTGATGATTATTGCAGTTTGGCTCCTTCTGGACGCTTCACGCTGTACACGCCAACGGCCATTTACCACCTGAGAAGGTCACCTGTCTCCACCCAGTGGAGGTCCAGTTGCGTTATTGGCTCGGAAATTCCATTCTTCGTCGCCGATGGAATGCAATCAGCGTGGGTGCATAAATCAGGTACCTACCGCGGAAGCCCATAAACGTCAAAGTTGGCTGAACTGCCATGCAGCAGACATTGTAGCTCCCTTGGTTCATGTGGGCGGTCAGTTTCTCAATATTTGCACGTCTATTCGGCCGTACACATCTCCGCTGCTCATCGTTCACGCCTTTCGTCGCCGGCCGGAGTGGCCGAGCGGTTCTAGGCGCTTCAGTCTGGAACCGCGTGACCGCTACGGTCGCAGGTTTGAATCCTGCCTCGTGGATGGATGTGTGTGATGTCCTTACGTTAGTTAGGTTTAAGTAGCTCTAAGTCCTAGGGGACTGATGACCTCAGATGTTAAGTTCCATAGTGCTCAGAGCCAATTGAACCATTTCTGAACCCCTTTCGTCTATGGCCTCGGCGCCGTATTTGCATACAGTCATTTTGCCATCCACGCTGTACTTCAAACACGGCGGCACGCGAACGGTTTACAAGCTTCGCAGTTTCGTTAATGCTTCCGCCCTTGGCCCGAAAGCTAATGATCGTGCCTATTTGGACGACAGATACATACCACCCTTTCCGCATTATGACAACGACTCCACTGTTTTCCGGGTCCCTCCGACACGCTTTTCATCTCCCCTTCCGCTTTACCCTCCCACCTATGAAATGAGCGTGGTTTCTAACATACGTGGTGGTGACATTAATGTGGCTGAACCGTGCGGACTGCTTCCTATGCGCTGTTCTCGATTAAAAACTGCGTTACCATTGCTTTTCTTTTATTGTGACTGAAGGTAGGCGTACTCAGGCAGATAAAATCTACACAGAGCGATACCTTGACAAGAACCCTTCTGAGGTTTCAGCAAGTAGAAAGTCTCAAACCACAACAAGGCAAACGTCCTAGAACTCGTACAGACCAAACCACCGAAGATACTGTTCTGGTTTGCATATCGTTTTAAAGCGATACAGTGTTGTATTGCATGCACCCATACTGTAAATAAGAAATTGCACTTACTGTTCTGATTACCAACTTTCTCCATACATCAGTACATTTATACCTCCTCTTCGTTGAAGTTAATTGTACTCACGCAAACTTTCAACTAAAGGTGGTTGACTGAATGACCAGTGTGTATTTCTTTTTTTATTTCGATCTTTTTCGTGTATGCTCTAGCAAGTGAACCAGTTACTTTACCAAGGCGACCTGCATTGTGTGCTGGCAGTCAAACTCAATTCTACGTTTCGTTTTTAATAACCTACGTTTACGTCTACGAGACACTGTGATACATTTCCGAACAGGTCTCGTTAAAAATTGTAGGACCCTATCTAAGAAAGGGCAACGGCCTTGTCGCAGTGGATACACCGGTTCCCGTCAGATCAAAAATGGTTCAAATGGCTCTGAGCACTATGGGACTTAACATCTATGGTCCCCTAGAACTTAGAACTACTTAAACCTAACTAGCCTAAGGACAGCACACAACACCCAGTCATCACGAGGCAGAGAAAATCCCTGACCCCGCCGGGAATCGAACCCGGGGACCCGGGCGCGGGAAGCGAGAACGCTACCGTCCCGCCAGATCACCGAAGTTAAACGCTGTCGCGCGTGGCCGTCGCTTGGATGGGTGACCATCCGGGCCGCCATGTACTGTTGCCATTTTTAGGGGTGCACTCAGCCTCGTGATGCTACCTGAGGAGCTACTCGACCGAACAGTAGCGGCTCCGGTCACAGAACATCAAAACGACCGGGAGAGCGGTGTGCGGACCACGCGCTCCTCCTATCCGCATCCTCAGCTGGGGATGACACGGCGGTCGGATGGTCCCGATGGGCCACTTCTGGCCTGAAGACGGAGTTCTGCTGCTGCTATTTAAGAGAGACATACTGTTGCTCATATCCTGGTAACGAACAAGGTTACAAGGAAGCTAAACAGAGTTTGCTTGATACATATTACTTTTTTATCCTTACAAACATTGTGATCGCCTCAGTAGTCGAATTGAGGTCAGCCATCTGTCTCTTACCCTCCAGAAGGACAAACGAGGTCTCAACATCGAGGAACAGCTATCTCTGTAAGCACGCAACTCAAGATGTGGCGACCTACTCCGACTTGTGTCATTAGTCTATTGATGAGAAGTACTTTTACTTGATCTATTTCTTTCTTGAATACAGATACGCTCGGATCGCGCTTCTCCAACCACGTCTACCAATGGGCTGAGATGGAGTATACCTCGCTGCAATCGTGGCTTCCGTTGTGGCCGAGCGGTTCTAGGAGCTTCAGTACGGTACCGCGCTGCTGCTACGGTCGCAGGTTCGAATCCTGTCTCGGGCATGGGAGTGTGTGACGTCCTTAGGTTGGTTGGGCTTAAGTAGTTCTAAGTCTAGGGGACTGATGACCTCAGATGTTAAGTCCCATAGTGCTCAGACCCATTTATTCAAGAGAAACACACCCTCGTCCAGTGGAATGCCGTGTGGCGGGTAACGCAGGCCCTTGCTCCTGAGTCAGATGTCGAATACACCTGGTGCGAGACAGTTAATGGGAAGCAGATATGGCAGTCGAGTCTTAGCCGGATATATCTGGCGGCCTCGCCGTTACGTACTACGTGTGGCGTGCAAGGCGACGATGGCCGTCAACTTGTCTGCGGCGATGCGAGCGATGTTTGGCGTTTGGTCCGCCAGATGTTGGTGCTCACTGCATACACAACTCCTGACGGCATCACGCACACATGCTTCTCTTCCCAGACACGGACAATTTCCCGCAGGCGAACACTCACTCTGTGGCTTGGATACGCGGGCACACTGTCTTCTACGTGTTTAGTGGCGGGGCAAATCATTCCTCGATTTTTAGCAATATCTCAACGACCGACATTGTACAGTTACCAAGAACCATGAGTACCAACAATATTTCTCCTTTTTTTCTCCGGAACGCTTTCTGCAACCCTCCCCGCAGCTGTATCACCCACTCTAGGAGCACCTAACATAATCCCATTCTTCCTTTTTTACAGTTTCGATCCCCTCAACGGTTACCCATACATACTTGCTACAAGACGTGCATCGATAATCTACTGATGTGTCGTCACCGCGTGGGTCTTCTCTCACTGATGTCGAATGTGATTGCCAATATTTGCGAGAACTTGCTGGTGCGGAGAAGACAGATTAAGAAATAAATCACAGAAAAATAAAATAAAAACAATGGCGATTACTTTGGGCTTCTTCATTGCTTTAGGGTAAAAGTGGCGGTAACACTAGCTTCTCCTTTCTTTGTTACGCTTAGGCATGTGAAGAACTTAGTAGTAAACAAGTGGTAAATGTCACGCAACGTAGTCATAAAGTAGCAGGTACGAGTCCACTTAACCCTTAATTTAAAAAAAAAAGATAAATAAAAAAGCGGCCTGTGGTGCTGCCTCTAGATCGAGGGCTCCAGGTTCGATTCTCGCCAGATGGGAGACTTCTTCTCGTCTCAATCGACGCATAAGTCGTGGAAAAAGGGCAAATACAAAGACTTGTACCAAGTAGCTCAACAACCCCCCACATAGGAACAAAAAAAAACCATATAATCAACAAAAAATCGTCAGCGTCGTTATTTTCGGTTCTGTAGGACCTGGCTTCGATTACCTCATTAGAAGTTTTGATGTACGGAGGTCAGGAACGGGGTTCACTCATCCCTTGCGAGATCAAATAAAAAGCTGCTTGAATAAAGAATCAAAGCCACCGTTAGCATTCATCTACGGGCGACACCGGTTGAAGGGACTGACGACATGTGAACTTACCTTTCAATCAGTCCGTCTGTTGATCTTTGCACATGCAGATTCCAACATGGAGTGTTAAACTACTGACGTGCAGCGGTCTGTATTATCACATCAAATGTTTATGTTTGACAATCACATAAATAACACGGTTGCTGTTTGTGGCATTAGAGGCATTTTTTCCAGGCAGACGTCAGTAAATAAGCCCGCATGGAAAAGTGCGAAAGGGTGGATGCTGAGGGTGTATAGGGGCTATGTGACGAAAACGGGAAGTTGGGAGAGGGATAAGAGGGAAAAAAAGAAATTTTAGACTGTGTTGGAGGTCGATGAGCGGAAGCAATGCCAGTCCTGCAGCCAGCGAGGTGGAAGTGTACACAAGGGTGTCCCGTGCAGCGCGGCTGTTGCCCGGTCCGTGTGGTGAGGGGAGCCGGGCCGAGCAGCGACAGAAAGGGCACTCGCGCTCCGCACAGTGGGAACTGCCTCACGTTTCTGCTAAGAATTTATAGACCAAGAAGTACCTGAAGCTGGAGTCAACAGCGTCGGCATAGCTAATGACCAAGAGGGTCAGGTAAGTCCTGCATCTTTTACGTAGTATGGTACTATAAAACATATAGGTCTTTCCCCCGAGGAGTTCTCTGAAATGAAGGGACAAGGTAAAGTCGCTGGCTACATGTAGTCTACCGATCTCGAATAGCGCCAAGATAGGTGCAATACACGCCACAAATCGATTGAGATATCCGAATTTCCTACTCAAACGCATTGTCGATAGCTACTAAAATGGCTCTGAGCACTATGGGACTCTACTGCTAGGTCATTAGTCCCCTAGAACTTAGAACTAGTTAAACCTAACGATATCACAAACATCCATGCCCGAGGCAGGATTCGAACCTGCGACCGTAGCGGTCTTGCGGTTCCAGACTGCAGCGCCTTTAACCGCACGGCCACTTCGGCCGGCTCGATAGCTACTATCAAAGTTATGAACGAACATCTCTTCTTTGGTGGACAGAAATTCTCAACCGGAAAAAATTCGAGCCGACTGCCTCACGAGCTTAATACAGGTGACGTTTAAGGTCCCCTTTCATAAAACGTATACAAAAGTATAATACGCCAAGGTATCGTCATTTCGCAGTAAAAATGGAGGTTACATGATTCTGTGTTGGACGAACTAGCAGCAGTGACATCAGATACTATTTCGCTCACTGATCACTTATGTACATGGATGGAAAAAATATGTCAAAACACAATTCATTATCACAACTAATACAGTGCAGCAAAATTTTTAGCTACCTGTCGCCTAGAAATATCCTGTAAGATTTTTAAAGGAACATTATACCATTCGGCCTGCAAAATACTGGCAACGGTCAAGTAACGATAGTGGAGATGAACAGAGCAAGTAACGATAATGGAGGTGCAAATTAGACCAAAAAGGCTCAATAATATAGGGATCGGGTGACTTTGTAGGCCAGGGGAGGTACGACAATTCATCCCCATGCTAACAATAACACTTTTGGACGATGAGAGCTTCAGGAACAGGGCTCATATCGTCTTAGAACCCAGCATCCCCTTTGGGGAACAAACGTTGAACCACGGGACAGATCTGATCAGCCAAAACCCTTGGCAGTAATAAAACTTTGCGGAACCCATGGAGTCCACGGAATACCACGGTGTGGCTGCACAAATCATCATCGAATCCCACCATATTTGACTCTTTCGGGCGTTTTGGAATTTTATTTCTTGCTTTTGAAGCTACCTGCGTGTTTTTTTTTTTTTTTTTTTTTGTTTGTTTTTTATGCTGAAAGGGTTCGTGAGTGGGACATTCAGTTATGCAGTGACTTTTGCGGCTGTCATAATCTTATTTTTCGTCATAATCAATTAACCGGCTGACACTTTCTTCCTCGTCTTGGCTTAGCGGCTGATGGTTTTTCGCTTTCCCTGTATGCGATATGAATCTTCGTACGACGTTCCTTGAAACATGGAACACCTTAGCTACCTTTGTTATGGAAGCACCAACAATCTGCCCACGTTCGGGTTCACTTATCTCGGACATAAGGCACTCACAGTTACACAGAACACTGTCCTTACTAGGAAAGACACTTCAAATGTACTGAGGACATTGACAGGTGGTCTTCGTGCTCAAATACAATAGCGCAACCAGGCTTCGCTAGGAACTGCATTTGTGTTCAGGCAAGAATTCTTCAAGTTTTGTTTTTTTTTTTTTTTTTGTCCAAAACCCATATGTACAACCTGATAACTAACAAGATAATCCATCTTTGCAACTCAGCACAGGAGCGATTTTGCCTGGTAGGTTTTGGAGGTATGTGGTACCAGGTCTAAATATAGGTCACACAATTACTGGTCGGTAGTGTTTCGACGCGGAGCTGAAACGCGACAGGACGGCGTATCCGTCCACGAGTATCGACCTGGTGTTTGAAGAAGCGTGATCAAGCCGACCTGTCGACAAGTTCCTTTTGATCCACGGTCCAATCGAGGTGACCGGATATCTACCGGAATCGTAAATGATGATGAAGGTGGATCAACATGGGGAGACACAGGGGTCTTCAATAATGTGCTCTGTCACACTTGTGCCTGCATGCCTATACGCCTTACTGACGCCACGTTCTTTGATGATGCGTGGACGTTAAGATGTTGTCGTCTACTCATTCGGCCATTTCCCACAAATGCTCATGACAATAGCACGTTTACAGCGGAATAGCTTCGCTGTTTCTTCGTTAGCTGCCAGACCATAACAGTCCACCTTTCCGGAAAGTCGTGAATTTCCCCACGAGCACCGTGTATCAATGCTAGAATGACTCCATTCATCTGTTCCGCTTATCACTTCCCGTACTGCGTTATTCGCTCGTAACGACACAAGGCTGCACTCAGTCTTACGTGAACAGTGGTCGTATCGGATTTGCCCATGTACAAAATCATCAAATTTCTCCATCGCGGACTCTATTTTTCCATGTATAAAAGTGCATAGAACGTGGTTTTTATTTCCGATACTGTTAGAGGTTTTTTTTCCAGATGGGAGGACTGTAACAGGGTGTGTTCAGCCTCGTCGGTCACTTAAGGCCAGAAAATGAGTCTGCTAATCCCAGCCGGCGGTGTGGCCGTGCGGTTCTAGGCGCGTCAGTCTGGAACCGCGAGACCGCTACGGTCGTAGGTTCGAATCCTGCCTCGGGCATGGATATGTGTGATGTCCTTAGGTTAGTTAGGTTTAAGTAGTTCTAAGTTCTAGGGGACTGATGACCTCAGCTGTTAAGTCCCATAGTGCTCAGAGCCATTTGAACCATGTTTTGCTAATCCCATGCCGTTCCACATCGCGTGACCATGATACCATAAGGCAGAGGATGGCGAGGACTCGATGGCCCGGCGGATGTGGATCGCCGTAAGGATGGCAGATATGGGAAATCACGATAGAACAGTATCGACATGCATAACAGCAGTTTATAACGCGTGCCAAAGTTTATTTGGCAGTGAATGTCAACTGGCTGCTGCAGGTGGTGACGATGATTTACATGAGGCCGCTGTTAACGCTAGATTATTAAATTTGCATTAGTCTTTTCTAACATTCGTTGTTTTGACGGTACATTGCCAAGTGTTTCTGTGATGGTCTTTAACTTGTTCACTTTATTCGTTTACTGCTGATTGATTCCAACATAAATATGCTCACGGTAGTGGATAATTACGGCAAAACAACGAGTAAACAGTGTGGTTTTATGCAGAGGTATACTAAGGTGATCCGCTACCCATGCGACTCCTATGCTGTCCGATGGAACGACCTCTTAAACGACGAATGAAATGTCGAATCACCTGACCTAATTACAAAACTTAACACCTTCATAGAGAGTGCCTCACCTAAGTCCCCTCCTACCTGTTAGTATCTCCAGTGAAACTCCTCCCACCTATTCCCACATGTGTAAAGCTAAAACCAAATTTAACAAACCATAAACCACCGTTCCATCCATCGAACGGAGAGCCGATACCATCCAACTACTTTCTTCTTCTTCTTCTTCTTCTTCTTCTTCGCACGAATGCAGATATGTTTTACGTCCTCACAATAATGCTGCAAAACATCCACCCATTTCATAGTCCACACACACTCGCTACCAAATTTCCTTTCGCTCCTAGTCCATGTTTTATTTCAGCGTAACAACTACATATCATCTCAGTCAATCACACTTCATATTTAACAATCTATCTCCCATACTTTTACTTTCCCATTTTTATATCTTACTCTCCTCGTTCGAAAGGCTTGACAGCTTCGCTCTAATTCTAGACATCCCTGGAACTCCACATTCTGCCACGTCGCACCAAGTAAAACTTTCAATTCTCTGTTTTACTAATCCACAATCTCGTCTATCTTCTATCACTACTATCTATCATCCATTTCTCTTCCCACGCGTATTGACAGCCTGCTTACTCCAAACATCCGCTTCAGTCCTATCCCCATCTACGTAGTATTTACTGATTAACTATCAAGAGACCCCCAAGATCTCAATTTGTTATCAGTAACATTTTACCAAGTACAACAAGGTGTACTTTCTGTATATAAAATCTGTTGCTGAACAACCAGAGTTTCGACCTGTTCTACCCCACTATTTTTTTTTCTCAGTTATCAGTTTTCTTACTGGTTTGATGAAGCCCACCACGAATTCCTCTCTGGGCCAACCATTTCATTTCAGAGTAGCACTTGGACCCTACACCCACAATTATTTGTTTGATGTATTCCAATGTCTGCCTTCCTCTACAGTCATACACCATACAAAATTTTATCCGCTTTGGCTCCATCCAGTACCATGGATGTTATTCTCTGATGCCTGAACACTTGTCGTATCATACTCTTCCTTCTTCTTGTCAATGTTCTCCATAAGCTCCTTCCTTCGCCTGTTCTGCTAAGAACCTTGTCATTCCTTATCTTATCATTCCACCTGTTTTTCCATGTTATTCTGTACCACCACGTCTCAGACATTTTGATTCTTTTCTCTTCCGGTTTTCCCACTGTCCACGATTAACTGCCGTACAATGCTGTGCTCCAAACGTACATTCTCAGAAATGTCTTCCTAAAATTAAAGCCTAATTTTGATACTAGAAAGCTTCTCTTGGCCAGGAGTGCCCTTTTTGCTAGAGCTAACCTGCTCTCATATCCTCCTAGCTCCGTTCGTCGTGGGTTATTTTACTGCCTGCATAACAGAATTCCTTGACTTCCTCTTCTTGATCCCAATTCTGATGTTAATTTCTCACTCTTCACATTTATGCTGCTTCTAATTAGTTTCCTGTTTCTTCCGTTTGGTCTCATTCTGTGTTCTGCACGGATTAGACCGCTAATTCCATTTAGCAGATCCCGTAATTCTCCTTCATCTACTCTGAAAACAGCAATGACATCAGCACAACTTATCAATGATATCCTTTCACCCTGAATTTTAATCCTACTCTTGATCATCTCTTCTCTTCCGTCGTTGCTTCTTCGAGACATAACTTGTCTCTCTCCCTTTTTAATCCGAACACTTCGTTCTCGGTCTTCCTGTCTTATTGTTCCCTCTTGGTTCATGTACACATTGTGTATTAGGTGTCTTCCTCTACAGCTTATTCCAATTTTTCTCATATATTCGAACACCGTGCTCCATTGTACACCGTCGAATGCTCTTTTCCGGGTCGACAAATTCTATGAACGATTTTTGGTTATGCTGCAGCCCTGCTTTCATTACCAAACGCAACGTCAGAACTGCCTTTCTGGTGTCTTTACTTCTCATAATGCCAAACTGATCATCATATAAGAGATTCTCAAATTTCTTTCCCATTATTATGTATATTGCTCTTATTAACATCGTAGAAGCATGAATTGTTAAGCCGATTGAGCTATACTTCTGCCACTTATCTGCCTTTGTTATCTTGGGAATTACGTGGATGACTTTTTTCTGGAAGTTAGATAATCTGTCGACAGTCTCATAGATTCTACACGCCAACTTCAGTAGTGTTTGTGTGTCACTTCCGTCAGTGGTTTTGGAAATTGCGATACAATGTTTCTACGCTTTCAAACTTATTTGATATCAAGTTTGACAAATCTCTTCTAAAGACTGACTCTAATACTGAATCCCCTGTCTCTTCCACGGCGACTTCTTTTATCACATCATCAGTCCCCCTCCCCCCCCACCCCCCTCATAGAGGCATTCAGTGTATCCTTTCTACCTACATGCTCTTTCCTCCATGTTCAACAGTGGAATTCCCATTACACTTTTTTAACTTTGGATTATTTCTATTAGTATCACCTAAGGCTGTTTTGAATTTTCCATGTGGTGAATCAGTTATTCCGACGATCATTTCCTTTTTGATTTCTTTATACTTCCACTGCAGTCATTTTGCTTTGGCTTCCCAGGACATCCCATTTAATTCCTTCTTAAGTGTTTTATATTGCTGTATTCTTATCATTAGCTGAACATTTTAGTTACCTTCTTTGGTCGATCGCATGAAGCATTTCTTCTTGTCCCAAATATTTAGTAGCAGTTATTTTCCTTGCACCTATCTATTATCTGTGACTGTTCATTTTTAAAGATGTCCATTCCTCTTCAACTTAACTGCCTACTTTGGTACTCCTTATCGCAGTATCCTCATCTCTTAGCATGCTTCTAACGAGTCTCAAGATTCTTCAGTGCTTCAATACCCCAGCCCATTCCATCTTATTCTTTCAGATGATTCTTATAAACTTTCTGTATGCCCATCCTTCGGATGGAAGGTTTCAGGGACTTAGACTGTTCACTTATGTAATGATATGGAACACGTGCTGCAACCTTTGGAAGTTATTTATTATGTAGCTACCAGATTCGGTGATTCAATACACAGCCTGCAGGCTGTAACTGCCGCTGAGGGGGTTAGCTACAGTGGTGTACACGGTCCTTTATTAGTGGCCAACACCTATGAAATGGTTTCCGTAGACTGTAACATCGATGTTGTGCCTCCAACCATCAACTATCAACTTTCACACTTGGTCAGCAGCTCATGGCCTTGTGGTTAGCACTGATGATTCTCGATCTCGGTTCCTAGTTTCGATTCCCGATCGTCGGGAATTTTCTTCGCTCAGAACTCGGTGTGTGTATGTTGACATCATCATTTCATTATAATCGACGTGCGAGTCACCAAAGTCTCATCAAGAAAAAGAAATTTATGTCAATCATCCCAGATACACTCCTGGAAATTGAAATAAGAACACCGTGAATTCATTGTCCCAGGAAGGGGAAACTTTATTGACACATTCCTGGGGTCAGATACATCACATGACCACACTGACAGAACCACAGGCACATAGACACAGGCAACAGAGCATGCACAATGTCGGCACTAGTACAGTGTATATCCACCTTTCGCAGCAATGCAGGCTGCTATTCTCCCATGGAGACGATCGTAGAGATGCTGGATGTAGTCCTGTGGAACGGCTTGCCATGCCATTTCCACCTGGCGCCTCAGTTGGACCAGCGTTCGTGCTGGACGTGCAGACCGCGTGAGACGACGCTTCATCCAGTCCCAAACATGCTCAATGGGGGACAGATCCGGAGATCTTGCTGGCCAGGGTAGTTGGCTTACACCTTCTAGAGCACGTTGGGTGGCACGGGATACATGCGGACGTGCATTGTCCTGTTGGAATTTATGTCAATCATCCCAGATACACTCCTGGAAATTGAAATAAGAACACCGTGAATTCATTGTCCCAGGAAGGGGAAACTTTATTGACACATTCCTGGGGTCAGATACATCACATGACCACACTGACAGAACCACAGGCACATAGACACAGGCAACAGAGCATGCACAATGTCGGCACTAGTACAGTGTATATCCACCTTTCGCAGCAATGCAGGCTGCTATTCTCCCATGGAGACGATCGTAGAGATGCTGGATGTAGTCCTGTGGAACGGCTTGCCATGCCATTTCCACCTGGCGCCTCAGTTGGACCAGCGTTCGTGCTGGACGTGCAGACCGCGTGAGACGACGCTTCATCCAGTCCCAAACATGCTCAATGGGGGACAGATCCGGAGATCTTGCTGGCCAGGGTAGTTGGCTTACACCTTCTAGAGCACGTTGGGTGGCACGGGATACATGCGGACGTGCATTGTCCTGTTGGAACAGCAAGTTCCCTTGCCGGTCTAGGAATGGTAGAACGATGGGTTCGATGACGGTTTGGATGTACCGTGCACTATTCAGTGTCCCCTCGACGATCACCAGTGATGTACGGCCAGTGTAGGAGATCGCTCCCCACACCATGATGCCGGGTGTTGGCCCTGTGTGCCTCGGTCGTATGCAGTCCTGATTGTGGCGCTCACCTGCACGGCGCCAAACACGCATACGACCATCATTGGCACCAAGGCAGAAGCGACTCTCATCGCTGAAGATGACACGTCTCCATTCGTCCCTCCATTCACGCCTGTCGCGACACCACTGGAGGCGGGCTGCACGATTTTGGGGCGTGAGCGGAAGACGGCCTAACGGTGTGCGGGACCGTAGCCCAGCATCATGGAGACGGTTGCGAATGGTCCTCGCCGATACCCCAGGAGCAACAGTGTCCCTAATTTGCTGGGAAGTGGCGGTGCGGTCCCCTACGGCACTGCGTAGGATCCTACGGTCTTGGCGTGCATCCGTGCGTCGCTGCGGTCCGGTCCCAGGTCGACGGGCACGTGCACCTTCCGCCGACCACTGGCGACAACATCGATGTACTGTGGAGACCTCACGCCCCACGTGTTGAGCAATTCGGCGGTACGTCCACCCGGCCTCCCGCATGCCCACTATATGCCCTCGCTCAAAGTCCGTCAACTGCACATACGGTTCACGTCCACGCTGTCGCGGCATGCTACCAGTGTTAAAGACTGCGATGGATCTCCGTATGCCACGGCAAACTGGCTGACACTGACGGCGGCGGTGCACAAATGCTGCGCAGCTAGCGCCATTCGACGGCCAACACCGCGGTTCCGTGTGATCATTGCTTGTACAGCCCTCTCGCAGTGTCCGGAGCAAGTATGGTGGGTCTGACACACCGGTGTCAATGTGTTATTTTTTCCATTTCCAGGAGTGTATAATCACCCAGCCAACAGTTCCATACCCACGTTCATTTTTTTCTTAAACTTCAGTCTACTCGTCATTACTAAATTATGATCTGAGTACATATCTGCTCCTGAGTAAGCCATACAATCAAATATCTCTGTCTGACCAATTTCCGACTGAGCTGTTATCTTCTTGTCTCTTTGGCCCCTTCCCAAGCGTACCTCTTCTTCTTGTGGTTCTTGAACAGTGTGGTCGCTATTACAAGCTAGCTTTTATTGCAGAACTCAGTTAGTCTTTTTACTTTCTCGAACCTACTCCGTTCGCAGCTCGTGGTCGTGCGGTAGCGTTCTCGGGTTCGATTCCCGGCGTGGTCAGGGATTTTCTCTGCCACGTGATGACTGGGTGTTGTGTGATGTCCTTAGGTTAATTAGGTTTAAGTAGTTCCAAGTTCTAGGGGACTGATGACCGTATATGTTAAGTCCCATAGTGCTCAGAGCCATTTGAACCATTTTTGAACCTACTCCCTAGCCCATACACTTTAAGTCTTTCTACTACTCGTTCCTCTAGAAAAGCACCCCAGTCCGACATGATTATTATATCGTAATTCGCTTTAACGTTCTCTAACTGTACACCTGCTGTGACACCGGTATATAAGCGCTGGTTGGGTATCGTCTGCCCTATCACTGAGCTGTTCACAATAGCTCACTCTCAGTCCTCCTTTCTGATTCATAACGAGTCCTAGTCCCATTAAACCATTTTCTGGTGTTGTTGAAGTTACCCATATTCTTTTGACCAGAATTCCTTATCTTCTTCCTGACGCGTGCGTATGTACCAGCGTATCTTCTCTTAACTGGCGCCGGCCAGAGTGGCCGAGCAGTTCTAGGCGCTTCAGTCTGGTACCACGCGACCGCTACGGTCGCAGGTTCGAATCCTGCCTCGGGCATGGATGTGTTTGATGTCCTTAGGTTAGTTAGGTTTAAGTAGTTCTAAGTTCTAGAGGACTGATGATCTCCGATGTTAAGTCCCATAGTGCTCAGAGCCATTTGAACATTTTCTTAACTGGCGAGATCGTGTTTACTATGCGCTTCCACAGGGGGCAGATGGCGTTACGTTGACTTCATAGAATCGGCCGAGCTCGCTCAATTGACGGTGATGGTCTATGTGTGACTGCCATATTATTCTCTGTTGTGAGGAAGTTCTAATTGGCACCTTTGTACTTCCGTTGAATTTCCGGCAGTTCAGGCTTGGCTGTTAACTTGGTGTAGAGGCTCGAGAAGGATGTTACCCTGTGTTGATTACGACACTGAAGGCTGTGAATCCATTATTTCAAGTCGATCATATAGAAAAATTACTCCGTGAGAACTTTATGGTAAACTTGTTGATGTCTCTGCTCCGGATCTCACCCAAAAATTAACTCCGTAAGTTTACCTTTCCTGCATGTAATGGTTAATATTTTACCTGTATGTTTATGACCATTATTTACATGTGATTATGAGTAATGACATTTTACATTTTGCTATTTATGGCTTATCTTTCTGTGGGTTGCCTGTTAGCGGTTGAGACCGTGTTTGACGTTTTTAACTTAATATCTCAGCTTGGAGTCTTTAATCACCAGCTTGAAGTCTTTAATAACCGTTGCTTTTTTCCTGAAGTTAATGTGATAAATCAGTGAGCTGATAGGATGAACGAATTTTCGGCGACACTGAACTACAATAACGTTTTATTCATATTATGCTGTAACCTTTAAATGTTTTCAGAGATATGTGACAAATTATGCCTTGTGTTGTTTAACAAAGGATAACTTGTATCTTCCGTGTGTTCTTGCAGCAAAATGTTATTGTTTAAATTGGTGTCTTAACGATTTTAGTGCTGTCTCTAATTGTGTTTCTCTCTTTCTCTGTTACAGTTCTGCATCATTTATTACCCTGACTAATGTAAACATTGGTATCACTTGTCCAAGCTTCCATCTGGCTTCTTAAGAAACAACTTATTATCGTGTTGCTTGCTTTAATGCTGATGTCAACGCTTGTGAACCTAATTATTCCAGATGTGCCTCTATTACATTCAAGTATTAATGGAAACATTTTTCTTTAATTGCGATGAACTAGTTAATTCGAGTAGCTATTTCAAGACCGTCATTGCTTATCAATTTTACAAATGTTGCCTAACATGTGAACTCAGTAATTGTTGTTCTATACAGTTAGTAAATGCTAAAACTTGTTTCAGGGAAACAATTGATTTAACAGATTGCATGTTGAGATGTTTAGTTAGTTTCGGAAAATCCGAGCTAATTTGTGTAGTAAAGTTGTTCGTACAAATATCCTAGTTTAGAACCGTGCTTCTTCGGGTCTGGCACCTAATCATTCCAAGCGGCCTGCCTCCTCCCTGCAACTTCCAGTTTCGCTTCACTGTCACCCACTATATCTACGTTGAGTCTCTGCATCTCTCTTTTCAGTGTTTGTGGTTTCCCTACCACTTTCAGACGTCTGACATTCCACACTGGGTCTTGTAGAGTACAACGCTTTCGTTGGCTCTTTTATCTTTGTCTTATGGTAATGCTCATCAACTTTCAAGTGAAGTTGTTTTCCAAAAAGAATGGTTCAAATGGCTCTGAGCACTATGGGACTTAACTGCTGTGGTTATCAGTCCCCTAGAACTTAGAACTACTTAAACCTAACTTACCTAACGACATCACACACATCCATGCCCGAGGCAGGATTCGAACCTGCGACCGTAGCGGTCGCGCGGTTCTAGACTGTAGCGCCTAGAAACGCTCAGCCACTCCGGCCGGCAGTTGTTTCCCAGAATTCAACCACTTCTTCTATAAATCCACATATATCCTTCTAAACCACTGGGTCGATTTGAACCAAACTTAGTACACGTATCACTTACTGCTTCGAAACACTTGCTGTGGGCGTAGGAAACACCAATCTATCAAAGGAGGGGGGGGGGGAGGTGAAAAAGAAGTATAACCCATGACGTACAAATACCGACACTTTCGTCCTCCAGTATTTGAGAACGTGGGTACACAGTGACTTACAGCAAACTTCATTTTTAATTTCAACCGCCTCAAAATGAAAAAAAGGAAAGAATGTTTATCAATTACTGCATTCTCGCTGTTCATTCAGTAAAACTGCGGCATCAGTCTTGATGTTTTAATTTATTATTTCTCTAGTGATAACAGTACTCGCGACAGATTTTGCTTTCAGTATCCAAATAAGCCGTTAAATGCGTGAAAACGGCACTGCAGGGCGAAATTCCTAGAGATACAGGTGGACTGTGCGTACAATTATGTGTGAAATACGTTAAATGTACATGAAATATTTATGACATATGCGTACGAAGACAAAGCCAAGGGCGGGTAAAAGGCTACTTTCAAACCCCTGGATCGATTTGCAAACTTGATGGACAGAGAGAGTGTGAGGGGAAATAGACAGAAGAGGAGATAGAGAGACGGAAGAGGATGAGATGGACAGAGCCTGAGAAGGAAATGGACCGAGAGAGGGGGAAGTAGGAAGTAAAGAAAGGAGGAGACGACAGAGTGGAAAGGAGCAGATGGACAGAGAGGGGAAGAGCATATTGACAGGGAAAGAAATGAAGAAAAGAGGCCGATGGAGAGGAAGAAATCGACAGAGAGAGGTTGAAGAAAGGGTTGGGCAGAGAAATGGGGAAGAAAAAATGGAGAGTTGGAGAAGGAGGAAGTGGAGTAATATAAGATTGTAACAAATACACTTGTAACCAGCGCCACGAACTTAGATAATTTCTGAATAAAAGACAGGACTTCACAGACTTGATGCCAGATGAAGCTGCTTTGAAACCTACAATGTTTACGACTGATGAGAAAAAAATCTGCACTCGTTAGGTAAACATGACAACCCGTGTCTTGAGCATAAATACTTGTCGTGGGGAACAATTGTTTAAATGACCATTCGATATCCAGGTTTTCTAGGATTTCTATAAATGACTGAGGAGCGTAAGAGGATGGTTCCTTTGAACTGACACAGCCGACTTCCATCCCCATCTTTCTCCAATATAAACTTGTTCTGCATCTCTAATGACCTCTTCATCGACGGAATGTTGAACCGTAAACCACCTTCCACTTTTCCTGTTTTGGAATCAGTGATTACACAATCTAGTCAAACCTGCACAAAACTTGGCCGCCCACTAATCACTGTGCGGTTGCACTCCCTCTGACCTGGATGGATGTACTGATTCGGTTGGCAAGGGGGGCACAAAGCCGTTATATCCTCTCCTGAGGCGAGTTGGCACAGAACTGTTGCAACTGCTCCTTCATACACTGGATACAGTCATTGGCGATGAATTGATGTGAATCTGATCCCACACATGTTCTATCGGGGACAGATCTCGAGATCTCGTTGGCCATGACAGTGCTTCAAGAAGATGCAAGAAGTTTACAAAGACATGTACCACGTGTGCACAGTCACCGTTCCATTGAAAAATGGCACCGGGATACTGTCGCGTGAGAGGTAACACAGAAGGTCCAAGTGTGTTCGAGACAGTTGTGCCTTCAGATATCACTCACTCGCTACCAGCTGTGACATGAAGTCATACAACCGGATGGCTCTCCGTGTCATAACGGCAGGAGAAATAATGATGTGTCTCTTCAAAACATTGTAAGAATGGGACCTCCCACAAGGCCGCCGCCACACATGCCATGGTCATCCATGAGAGTGTACTTTCGCGATTCACCGTTGAAAAAAAATGTTTGCAAAAACAGACATAATGTCTTATGGGAAAACAGCAATCAGTGATTTTATAATGTTACTTAAAATCCGTCTTGATTACAAAAAATTTTTTTATTATTCATATGACCGGTTTCGGTTCATTCAGAACCATCTTCAGATCTGATATTTCAGTTACAGGAGTAACCCGTCCAAATCCAGCAACTTTCACATGCTATGTCACATCATATGTGCATCATCATGTGACATAGCATGTGAAAGTTGCTGGATTTGGACGGGTTACTCCTGTAACTGAAATATCAGATCTGAAGATGGTTCTGAATGAACCGAAACCGGTCATATGAATAATAAAAAAAATTTTTGTGATCAAGACGGATTTTAAGTAACATTAGAAAAAAAATGTGACTCCATTCGTCTGCAGTCCGAGATTTCTGGTCACGACACCACTCGAAACTGAGTCGTTTCTGATACTGCGTTATCGGCAGCACGTTTATGAGTAGGTAATTCTCTAATCCGACAACTGCTAGCCGCTGATGAGCAGTGCCTTGGTGACACAGAATGTTGCAAGGATGTTCCTAGATGGTAGATGCGAATGTGAAGTGGGTGCTTGGTGGATATTAAAGCGATCCTCTCTTGTGGTGGTCAGACATAGTCGCCCAGATCCTTGACAACGAATATGCCTACCCTCCCGTTCCCACGCATTCCAAAATCGGAACGCTATCACATGCGAATAATCTACAAATCGGGGGTATTGAATCATACGTCCAGCCGGCCACATGGGTATCCACACTGAGGTTTCTTCCAAATTCTGTCAGATGCTGATAACACTCATTCACAGGATGCGCTCGTCCTCTACAGTGATCACACAATATATGATTCTGGTCACGCCCCTTATACAACCTGTAACCGGGTAAGAAAACTGGTTGGGTTCAAATGGCTCTGAGCACTATGGGACTTAACTTCTAAGGTCATCAGTCCCCTAGAACTTAGAACTACTTAAACCTAACTAACCTAAGGACATCACACACATCCATGCCCAAGGCAGGATTCGAACCTGCGACCGTAGCGGCCGCGCGGTTCCAGACTGTAGCGCCTTTAACCGCTTGGCCACCACGGCCGGCGAAAACTGGTATGGGGAACATTAACGTACTCTGATGACAGTTTTACCAGTCACAGCGAGTTGCAACTCTAATCTTTTACATACTTGCTGGGATTCTGTGAACATATGAAGTTATAACGGCATCCAACTAAGTGTCCTGGGTGCTTTAATTTTTTTTCCAACAGTTGTTATATCTTTACGAAGTACATCTGGCAAAAACTCTGTATCACACTAACGCCTTCAACTTTTGCTATCTGGTCCTCCTCATATGCGTGCAGGATTAAATTTTTAATTTTAAGGCTATTTCAGTCGATGTGCAACTGAATAAAACCAATTTTATCATGCCATATGCGTTTCGCCTTTGTTTCTTAAACGCTTCATAAAGAAAAACTCTTCCTTCAAAGGTCGAGTCACACTTCCTATGTTTCCATAATGTCAACAGAATGATAAAATTACAACTGTTCCTCACGTGTTCCCTATAACTCCCATTGCAAACAGAAAATGTAGACCACATTGTTGAGGGTTTGTCAGACACACTAGGCACTAATGAGACAGAATTAGCAAATTACACATTTATTAGCTTTGGTTTTACAGTTGAATGATCTTCTCCAAGGCATCGGTGCAAAGTGTGGCAGATACAACACACACGAATGGAACCAACCAATGAGCCCAGCTCAACAGTCTCTCCAGGCTGTAGGTGAGGTCACAGCAGCTGACAGAGCAAAAGTGACGCCATCAGGATTGCAAGCCCAGCTGGTGGCAGGCTTTGCTCATCCAACAAAGACACCCAATAGCTCGACGACGCTTTTACTAGGGCACACTCGTGTACATTGAAGGGGGTGGCCAATGAATTTCCACCTCTGCACGGGATGGAAATGGTGGTGTAGACCTACATCATAGCGTGTCCAACAGAGGAGGGCAAGCGTCCACTGATGGATGCAAGTTGAGGACAGCAGCACACATCCCCAGTACAGCGGCAGTGTGACAGGCGCCACCAGTTTGGACCCCAATGAGCCGGTGGTAGAATGCCCCAAACCACATAAATGAAATTGGTTGCTCACAATGGCAGTGTCCAGCAGACAAGGTAGGCTGCAGTCTTGAAGGTAGTAATTGTCTGGTGAGTGGTAGACAGTGCCTCTAAGCTGGTTAGCTGGAGTATAGATGGGCATGGGAGCCAAAGTATTTATAGTTAATGTGGTGTCACCGCCATACACCACACTTGCTAGGTGGTAGCCTTTAAATCGGCCGCGGTCCGTTAGTATACGTCGGACCCGCGTGTTGCCACTATCAGTGATTGCAGACCGAGCGCCGCCACACGGCAGGTCTAGAGAGACTTCCTAGCACTCGCCCCAGTTGTACAGCCGACTTT